>NW_004443979.1:188615-261249 GCF_000243295.1 Trichechus manatus latirostris
CTGAGGCCAACTCTTCAGACAAAGATTAGACTGGACTATGGGACATAAAATGATACTCGTGAAGAGTGTGCTTCTTAGCTCAGGTAGATACAAGAGACTAAATCGGCAGCTCCTGTGCAGAGATGAGATGAGAAGGCAGAGAGGGTCAGGAGCTGGTTGAGTGGACACGGGAAATCAGAGGCGGAAAGGAGGAGTGTGCTGTCACAGTACAGGGAGAGCAATTGGGATCACATAACAATGTATGTATAAATATTTGTATGAGAAACTAACTTGAATTGTAAACTTTCACTTAAAGTACAATTTAAAAAAAAGACAAAAGCATTAAGAAAAAAACTTTTCAACATTAACAAAGAGGAGAAAATGCTCATTTGCATAAAAACATATACAGTTACTTAAGAGATCCGGATAGACTTACAGTTATGTAATATGTATCCCATTCCTTATTTTATGTTGTAAAGTATAATATGTAACTTACTATAAATAGTTTTTCCTAAATGTGATTAATCAGACAAGACAAAAGAAAATCAATTTTAAAACTTTAAGTTATTAGGATATCTTTTTCCAACATTTGCTGAAGATAGATGGAAAGAATAATGCAAAATGAATTATACCAGTAAAAAACTATTAAATTAAATTCATTCTACAAAGATGTGGGAGGGATAAATGAATTCATCTTTTAACCCATCACTAATACATAATCAGCCAATGTGATTTTATACAAATATGATTGAGTTTTCAGTTTTGTGCACGATAAAATCTCATCAACACCAACTCATTTTTATTACTTGAAAGAAAATATAATCCAAAAGATTTACAGATTTTATGAATTGTATTTGTACAGAAATAATTAATATTTAATAATCTGGATGTAATGCCACCCAGTGGATTGAAAGTTTTCCTGCCAAGATTCCTACACAAAATTAGATGTCAGAGCTGTAATCAGTCACTGATGAGTTATTATCTAACAGTTTTCAAACATACATTTTGAGATCGTTCCATTAGGATAATTATATCATTATATTTTTTTTAAGTTTTTTTTTTCAATGTTAAGTAGTATGGTGTACATAATGGAGAAAGTAAGGTAGAAATTCAACTATTTTTTGGTCACCCAGACCGATTATTTGAAAGTGACGCATATATATAATCTGAGAGTAGTGAGGGAGAATATGATACTAGAGAGAATGTGATACATCATCCAAACGAAGTACAAAAAGGAATGAGAAAAGAGAAAAAGTATTCATATTGATAAGACTCAGTGAGACTTTCACAGAGCAGGCAATTTTGAGCCCCGCCTCTATTTTCATATTAAAAAACAAAAAAGTAAATTTAGTTTTTCTTAGCAGAAAATTTAAAAAGAAATCAAAGAATCCATTTGAGGAAGAGTATTTAATAGTCAGAAGAAGTCAGTTTGGAATACAATGTGTCTCTAAATGAACTGAATATGGATGAAACTGTTCTATATCCAGAACCAGGAAAAAACGTTATTTTATTATTATTATTTTTTTGAGACAAAGGGAAGAATATGGCTGTTGCTTTAAGAAGTTGAGAGAGGAAGAGGGGAAGAGCGTTTGGGGACATGGGAAACTCCTGAAATTTTAGCAAAGTTATCAAGGGCCACGCTCGTAAAAGGAGCTTATTTTTTATAAAAATAGGTGACAGTGTTAGACTCTGAATGAGGGTTTGCTTTGATACAACAGGGATTGTATCTAATGGAGGCCAGAGTTGAAGGAAGAGAAAAACGTCACGTGTTACGAAAACTCTCAGAAAGACTTGAGAGTTGTGAATGTCCCAGGCCTTAGGAGTTAGTTGTAAGCCTAATTGCATCACGTGTCTAAAGGCCAGCACCAGGTTACACAGGTCAATCTTTTCTCTGTGATTCTACTTCTGTTGTTAAGTGCCCTTTATCCATTCACCTGTTGATGGATCTTGGGGTTATTTTATGTTTTGGGTTATTCCACAGAAACCTAATATGAACATTGTGTACAAGTCCCAAATACTTGTGGCTCTTAGAGACCCTTTGTACAACAGAACAAAACACAGCCCAGTTTTGCACCATCCTCACAGTCATTGCTATGTTTGAGCCTATTGTTGGAATCACCGTGTCAGTCCATCTCATTGAGGGTCTTCCTCTTTTTCTCTGACCCTCTGTGTTACCAAGCATGATGTCTTTCTCCAGGGGCTGGTCTCTCCTGATAACATGTCCAAAGTATGTGAGATGAAGTCTCGCCTTCCTCATTTCTAAAGAGCATTCTTGCTGTACTTCTTCCAAGATAGATTTATTCCATCTTCTGGCAGTCCACGATTTATCCAATACTCTTCATCAACAACATAATTCAAAGGGATCAACTCTTCTTCAGTCTTCCTTATTCACTGTCAAGCTTTCACATGCATATGAGGCAATTGAAAACACCATAGTTTCATTTAGGCTTGCCTTGGTCCTCAAAGTGAGATCTTTTGCTTTTCAAAACTTTAAAGAGGTCGTTTGCAACAGATTTGCCCAATGTGGCATGTCATTTGATTTCATAATTACTGCTTCCACAGGTACTGATACTGGATAAAGTAAAATCAAATCCTTGACAAAGTCAATATTATCTCCGTTTACCATGATGTTGCTTATAGGTCCATTTGTGAAGATTTTTGATTTCTTTATGTTGAGGTGTAATCCACACTGTAGGCTGTAGTCTTTGATCTTCATCAGTAAGTGTTTCAAGTCCTCTTCACCTTCAGCAAGGAAGGTTATGTCATCTGCATATTGCAGATTGTTAGTGAGTCTTCCTCCAATTCTGATACCACATTGTTCTTCATATATTCCAGCTTCTTGAATTTTTTGCTTAGTATATAGATTGAATAAGTATAGTGAAAGGATACAACACTGACACACAAATTTCCTGTTTTTAAACCACCCAGTGTCCCCTTGTTCTGTTCAAACAGTTGCCTCTTGGTATAGCTACAGTTTCCACAAGAGCACAATTAAGTCTTCTGGAATTCCCATTCTTCACAAGGTTATCCATAATTTGTTATCATCCACAACAAACAGTCAATGCCTTTGCATAGTCAATAAAACACAGGTAAATATCTTTCTCATGTTCTCTGCTTTGTGCCATGATCTTTCTGACATCAGCAAGGCTATCCCTCGTTCCATGTCCTCTTCTGAATCAGGCTTGAGTTTTCGGCAGTTCTCTGTCGACGTACTGCTGCAACTGTTTTTGAATTATCTTCAGCAAAATTTTGCTTGGGTGTGATATTAATGATATTATTTAATAATTTCCACTTTCAGTTGGATCACCTTTCTTTGGAATGGGCATAAATATGGATTTCTTCCAGTCAGTTGGCCAGGTAGCTGTCTTCTAAATTTCTTGGTATAGATAAGTGAGCACTTCCAGCACTGCATCTGTTTGTTGAAATGTCTCAGTTGATATTCTGTCAATTCCTGGAGCCTTTGGAATGGGCATAAATATGGATTTCTTCCAGTCAGTTGGCCAGGTAGCTGTCTTCTAAATTTCTTGGTATAGATAAGTGAGCACTTCCAGCACTGCATCTGTTTGTTGAAACGTCTCAGTTGATATTCTGTCAATTCCTGGAGCCTTGTTTTTTTGCCAAAACCTTCAATCAGCTTGGACTTTTTCCTTCAATGCTATGGATTCTTGATCATATGCTACCTCCTGAAAGGGTTGAACATTGACCAATTCTTTTTGGTATGGTGACTCTGTGTCTTCCTTCAATCTTCTTTAATGCTTCCTGCATCGTTTGATATTTTGCCCATGGAATCCTACAATATTGCAACTTGAGATTTGAATTTTCTCTTCAGTTCTTTCAGCTTGAGAAATGACACCTGTGTTCTTCGCTTTTTGTTTTCTAACTCCAGGTCTTTGCACAATTCATTATAATACTTTATCTTCTCAAGCCTCCATTTGAAATCTTCTGCTCAGCTCTTACTTCATCATTTCTTCCATTGGCTTTAGCTATTCTACATTTCAGAGTCTCTTCTAACATTCATTTGGCCTTTTATTTTCTTTCTTTTCAACGACCTTTTGCTTTATTCACGTATGAGGTACTTGATGTCATCCTACATCTTGTCTGGTCTTCAGTCATTAGTGTACGATGTGTCTTGAGATGGTCTCTAAATTTGGGTGGAATATAGTCAAGGTCGTACTTTGGTTCTCATGGACTTGTTTTAATTTTCTTCAGCTTCACCTTGAACTTCCATATTAGCAATTGGTGGTCTGTTCCACAGTTGGCCACTGGCCTTGTTTTAACTAATGATATTGAGGTTCTCTATTGTCTCTTCTCACAGATGTAGTCAAAGTGATTCCTGTGTATTCCATCTGGTGAGGTCCCTGTTTATAGTCACCTTGTATGTTGTTGAAAAAAGGTATTTCCAATGAATAGGTCTTTGTCTTGCAAAATTCTATTGTGGTATCTCCGACCCTGTTTCTATAACCAAGGCCATTTTTCCCAATTACTGTTCCTTCTTATTTGTTTGCAACTTTTGCATTCCAATGACCAGTAATTATCAGTGCATCTTGATTGCAAATTTGATCAATTTAAGACTGCAGAAGTTGGTAAAAATCTACAATTTCTTCAACTTTGGCATTAGTGGTTGGTGTGTAAATTGGAAAAATAATCACATTAACTGGCCTGCTTTGTAGGCCTATGGATACTATCCTAATACTGATAGTGTTGTACTTCAAGATATATCTCCAAATGTTCTTTTGGACAATGTACGAGATGCCATTCCTCTTCAATTTATCATTCCCAACATAGTAGACCATATTATTGTCTGATTCAAAATGGCCAATACCAGTTCATTTTAGCTCACTGGTATCTAGGGTATCCATCTTCGGGCATTCCATTTTATTTTTGACAACTTCCAATTTTCCTGGATTGATACTTCATACATTTTACATTCTAATTATTAATGGATGTTTGAAGCTATTTCTACTCATCTATAAAACATAATGTCTTATTTTTAGTACTTATTTAATCTGTCTATTGTCTGATTCACCACATGTCTGTCAGTTTGTCATACTTTCATGACTTGCATGTTGCTGTGATGCTGGAAGCTATATCGCTAGTATTTTAAATATCAGCAAGGTCACCCATAGTGGACAGGCTTCAGTGGAACTTCCAGAATAAGACAGACTAGAAAAAAGGACCTAGCAGTCTGCTTCTGAAAAAATTGGCCATTGAAAATCTTATGAATAGCAGTGGAACACTGTCTGATATTGTGTCAAAAGATGAGTCCCTTCAGGTTGGAAGGCACTCAAAATACGACTTGGGAAGAGCTGTTATCCTCGAAGAAAAGTCGACCTTAATGATGTGGATGGAATCAAGCTTTTGGGACCTTCCTTTGCTGATGTGGCATGACTCTAAATGAGAAGAAACAGCTGCAAACACCCTTTAATAATCAGAATGTGGAAAGTATGAAGTATGAATCTAGGAAAATTGGAAGTTATCAAAAATGAAATGGAAGGCAAAAAGATTGATATCCTAGGCATTAGTGAGCTGAAATGGACTGGTATTGGCCATTCTGAACCAGACAATAATATGTTCTTCTATGCTGGAAATGACAAATTGAAGAGGAATGGCATCAATTCATTGTTCAAAAGAACATTTCACGATCTATCGTGAAGTACAAATCTGTCAGTGACAGGATAAAATCCATATGCCTACAAGAAAGACCAGTTAATATGACTATTATTCAAATGTACTCAATGACCTATGCCAAAAATGAAGAAATTGAAGATTTTTATCAACTTCTGTAGTCTGAAATTGATCAAACATGCAATCAAGATGCATTGACAGTTACTGTTTATTGGAATGTGAAAGTTGGAAACAAAGAAGAAGGATCAGTAGTTGGAAGACATGGCTTTGGTGATAGAAACGATGTCAGAGATCGCATGACAGAGTTTTGCAAGACCAACAACTTATTCATTGCAAATGCCTTTTCCAACAACATAAGTGATGACTATAGACGTGGACTTCACAGACAGAAAATATAGAAATCAAATGGACTACATCTATGGAAAGAGACATTTGTAAAGCTCAATATCATCACTCAGAACAATGCCAGGGGGCAACTGTGGAACAGACCATCCATTGCTTATATGATTGACACAGTGGCTGCAACAATGGGCTGAAATATAGCAATGATTGTGACTATGGCACAAGACTGGGCAATGTTTCATTCTATTGTACGTAGTGTTACTGTGAGTCAGAATCAACTCAAAGGCACCTAACTACAACAAGTTGATTAAGAAATAATAGTCAATTATATAACCTTAATTTGAATTTGTCATCTTTATTTCCATGACACGGACCACGAGCAACAGGAAAATCAATGAGTCAGACACAATTCTGGATTTTCTATTTTGAGCACTGAAATGAGAGGTGTTCCCATTAACTAGGCATCTTTGGTAGAGGAATTAATAAGTTTAGTTTAAAATGTACTGGGTTTAATAATCTCTGTCCTCATCAATAAGAATATACATAATAATACCAGACACACAATTGTGAATAATAAATTGATAAACATACTAATGCATGTCAAAGGACTGGTATATTGCTTGATATTTAATAATTGAAAGTTTTTCCTCTTAACTTTATTTGTATTACCTCTTCTTGCTCTGGTTTCAGTACTTTTTCCTTCTTCTTCCCATTCCCAATCCATTCCGTCCAGGCCACATTTCTCTTTCTTTTGTTTTCATTCCCTTCCCCTTCCTCACTTTCTCCTACTAGAAAAGTAATTGTGATTCTACCTCTCAAAAAAGGGGTAAAAGCCAGAGATTTACAAATTTTAGTGTTTTCTATGACCTGGCAAGGCAATATATCTGTGATTAACTTGATAAAGTTGTCAAGCTTGTTAGCTGGAGAAGTCCAAATATATACTTGGGATCTGAAACCAGAGACACCAGACTGTGAATCTTGATTTTGCAAGTTACTAGCTGTATCATCTTGTGCATATTATTAACTTATTCCAGTTTCAGTGAAAATTAAACTAATTCACAATGTTATTGTGAAGGTTAAATTTTGAAAGACATAAAATTATTAACGAAGTATTGGTTTTTAATAAGTATTTAACAAATCTGTTTTCATTATCATTGTCAAGAATAGTGAAGGAGAACACAGGAATAGACTAAGGAAAAAGAAGTGAGGACCCTGACTGACACCAACAGTTAAAGGCTCCAAGGAAGAAATAGTGACTGCAAAATGGATTTTGAATTAACCGAGATGAAATACCATAAAAACAATGTTATAAATAAATAAATAAGATGCTGTAGAGTCAATTCCAACTCATAGTGAAACTTAGGACAGAGTAGAACTGTCCCGTAGTTTCCAAGGCTGTAATCTTTATGGAAGCAGACTGCTACATCTTTCTCCTGCGGATCAGCTGCTGGGTTTGCATGCCTGAATTTTTGGTTAGCAGTCGAATGCTTGCTTAAGCACTGGGCCACCAGGACTCCTAGAAACAAAGTTACACAAATCAAAATAGAAAATAATTTAAAGAACTAGGAAATGTTTAGTGATATCAGATACTTATTGTGTTCTTAGGTGCCATTGAGTTGGTTCCAACTCATAGCAACCCTACGTACAACACTACCTAGTCCTGCGCCCCTGTCACAATCGTTGCTATGTTTGGGGCCATTGTTGCAACCACTATGTCAGTCCATCTCGTTGAGGGTCTTCCTCTTTATCACTGACCTTCTACCTTACTAAGCATGATGTCCTTCTCCAGGGACTGGTCCCTCCTGATAACATGTCCAAAGTACGTAAGATGAAGTCTCACCATCTTCACTTCTCAGGAGTATTGTGGCTGTCTTTCTTCCAAGATAGATTCTTCGGTTTTTCTGGTAACTAAAAAAAGAAGAAAAAAAAAAACCAAACCCATTGCCACAGAGCAGATTCTGACTCCCTATAGGACACAGTAGAATTAACCCATAGAGTTTCCAAGGAGCGGCTGGTGGATTCAAACCGCCGACCTTTTTTGGGGGGGTTAGCAGCCAAGCTTTTAACCACTGTACCCCCAGGGCTCCTTTCTTCTGGTAGTCCATAGTATATTTAATATTCTTCGCCAATACCATAATTCGAATGTATCAGTTCTTCTTCAGTTTTCCGTATTCATTGTCCAGCTTTCACATGCATATGAGGCAATTGAAAATACCTTGGCTTGGGTCAGGTGCACCTTATTCCTCAAAGTGACATCTTAATCAGGATGAAATTAAAACTGAGGGAAAGACAACAGAGTAGAACTCCCTAGTCTTCTTGTAACCTAGAAGTTACAAACCTTCTTCTACGTTTAACTAGTAAGGACATCAACCTTCCAACTTGAACCACTAAAAGATGTACAGACTCACAGATCAAGAATTTAGTCTAGCTGAGAGAGATTAGAGGGCTAAATTAGGGCAGAGAGTGGAACTGAACAAGATTAAATCTGATCTTATATTTAAAGTCCCATTGCAGAACTTACCTTCTCTTCTCAACAAGTGGTTTATGTTCTAATGAGTAGACTACATATTTACATTTAATTTGAGAATTAAAAAGATGCCTTTGGGGTTTCAAATGTATTTTCAGAGGTCTTAATGTTTCTGAGAAAATACTAGTTTCAAGGACAGAAAATAAATGAAGATACAGGCTAAGGAATTATACTGATGAGCTCCAAGTTGACCTCTAACAAATATAAAACATGTAACCACATGAGTCAAAGAGGTTGAATTAAAATGGAGCCAACAAAATTGCTCAAAAACATATAAGAGATTTGTCTGTAATCATTTCATTGTTCATCTTGTTTTGCTTATTATTTCCTATGCTCTCTTATGTTTATATTTTCCTTTAAACATTTCCTCTGTTACTATGCAGCATAAATCATCGTAAATAACAGAAAACCACATTTTCATTTCCTTCTAATCTAGTGAGCAAACCTAGGGAATTCAGAAAAGTAGATGAATTTAATCAATTTAAAAACTGCATAATTTGTTTCTACAAACATCTATATTTATACCTAAAATTGTTACTGAAAGAGTGTGAATATACATATTTTATGTGGCAGAACAAATTTTTTCCTTCCATTCTTTTATAATAAGTACTCTAACTTTAGTTTGAAAATTGTTTCATAAATCTTTACATACAAATGTGTATGTAGTTATGTTACATATGTGAAGCATTATATATAGCGAAACTAGATATAGAGTCACTATGGTCAGAATTGACGCTACACCAATGGGTTTGTTTTTTTTAAACTAAATATGTATTAAAACTAGAACATGTTCTGAATAGATTCCTTAGAACCATAAGTATGATAATATATGAATTCTCATATCAGGTCAGCATCACTACAGTCTCAAATTCTGGTAAAAACACAAAGTGGCATACATTAGACAAATATAAATATTCAGTTTGAGGTCAGCCTCAAACATTCCAGTTTCACTTAGAAACTCTTGAGGTATATATAGGTTCTGAGACTGAAATGTTCAGACACATCTCTTTGAACATATCCTTCACACTCAATTGCAAGTACTTTAAAAGTAGGATTTGTGTCTGAATCAGCTTACTTTTCCCAATCCACTCCAAATACCTTCCACTGCTATTTTATTATTATAGGCCTTTAGGGAATAACATTGAGATATTTAAGTCATCTGTCATGCTGTAGGGTCTATATTTGGTGAAAAAAATGGTATTGAATTGTATTAGAATTCTAGGATTAGCTCTTCCATTGATCAATTTTGCCTTGCCTAGTCTTTGGATGGAGTCCTGGTGGTGCAGTAGTTAAGAGCTCAGCTATCACCCAGAAGGTTGACAGTTTGAATCCACTAGCCGGCTGCTCCTTGGAAACCCTAAGGGGCAATTCTACTCTGTCGTATAGGGTCCTTATCAGTTGGAATCAACTTGACGGCAATGGGTTTGATTTGGATTTTAGTCTTTGGATTATCTATTTTCCTTGAGTGTAAAATCAAAGTAAGTTTGATTTAGTGCTAAGATGGTTTAATTTTCAGGTGTGTAATAGCAGACACAAAATTTTACAAAGATGATACCAGATATTTAGCCTGTTTCCCAACTGTTCTGCCATTTACATGGAAAGAAAAGTAGCCCTTGCCTTTTCTAGTGAAAAAACAGATTTTGTTATTAACTAAAAGGTAGGGAATTATCAAAGATGAAAATGTTTAACAAAAAAAGAAGAAAAAATATATACATATGTATAAGATGTATAATTATATGCATAAATGCATGTGTGTAATTTTTCAATACATTTATTCAACTTAACCTAAGCAAAGTTTACATATAATTTTTGGATTGAAGTATCTAGTGATACTGTGAAGACCATGTGTAATAATTTTTAAATAGTCATACTGACAGGTGACAAGTGGGAAGTGACACTGTTTTCTGGGTTTTTTTTTGTACTTAATGATTTAAATTTAATCATTTAAATACTACCACATCTAATATTAAATACAGGCAATAGATTAAATATACCACGTAAACAAGTTTTTAGGACTGTGAGTTAAAAATAGCAGAATGACTACATGTTTTTGACTCTTCTTTTTCAAAAACCGACTAATATGAGAGTAAGAAAGAAAATAGTGCTTATAGATATAAATGAAAATACTGAATATAAAAATATTTGTGATTTCAGTAAACTTTGAAAAGGGAGTGATTGGAAGAACCTGCTTTACCTTATGAAAGAAGTTACAAACTTAATGTTTGGAGTGGGACAGACAAGGGGAAGGGAGACAATTTTACCCACCATACCCTGAAGGACTGGCAATTGGAGATTCCAAGTACCATGTAAGGTAGGAGTCAGGAAAAGGGCTGAAGACAAGGAAATGTGTGGAAGGTTTGTCTTCAGATAGGATCACTTTTCACCCTCCCATTTCTAAAGCCACTGAAATCCTATAAAGCTATCATATGATTCCAAACAAATCTTCAACACAGGAAACGTGAAATTTATTATATGAAGAACTGGAGCAAGAATTGTTCATGTCCTCACACACTTTGTAAGACCGAAGAAACATGAGAGAAAAAAAATGTAGGTATTAAGTCAAGTTGTGCACAATTAATAGATACCACATATCCTTCACCCAAAATGCTGGTAGTAAGTGTCTATTCCCAATGCAAAAAAACAAAAGAACATTCTCTGAAACTAAATAGCTAAGCAGAAGTGACCACAAAATTCTGATACCTGAGAGTCAGCATCTCACTGTAAAGCCTGGCTTGCCTCCCACTGCCTTACCCTACAGTAAAGGCATTTGCTTAATAAATTTGGTCACAACAACATCAACACCATCCATCTTTGGTGTCTTACTCTGAAGTATAGATCATCAGATATTTGAAAGAAGCCTCCATTATAAAAGAGAGCAACTAAAACAAACAAAGAAAAAGATAGGGGGTGAGCCTGGAGGAAATGTAACATGCAGGGAGTAGAAGAAACATATGCGTATATACAAATATGGAATTGATATCTTCAGATGGATAACAGAAGGCATTTTTTCAACAAAACAGGAAGAGGATGATAAAATAACAGAACAAGAAAGAACTGCAAAATATTAAAAATACAATGCCTAATTTTTTTAATGAAAAGATAAATTAAGGAACAGAGTTAGAATAAAAACACAAGGAGAAGTAAAAGAGTGAGAAATGATTCTCAGAAGACCAATCCCAAATATCCAACATCTAATTAATGGAGTTCCAAAAAGAAATAGAACAGAAAACAGAAATGTTATAGACTGAATTGTGCCCCCTCAAAATACATGTTGAGGTTCTAGTCCCTGTACCTGGAAATATGACCGTGTTTGAGAATAGTGGTTTTCTTCTGTTAGGTTAATGAAATCATATGTGTATAGGGTGGGTCCTAAACCTAATCCCTTCTGAGTGGGTAAACAGACACTGAGACACACATGCAAGGGGAAGGCAGATGCTATGGGAAAATACATCTACAGGCAGTCAAGGAACGCCAAGAAATGTTCAGGTTACAGAAGCAGAAAGAGACCAAAATCTTCCCCTAGAGCCCATAGAGAGAGAGCCTAGCCCTGCCAACACCCTGAATTCAGACTTCTAGCCTTCAAAACTATGAGACAATAAATTCCTGTTCTTTAAAGCCACTTACTTGTGGTATTTTCTGTTATGGCAGCTCTATGTAACTAAGAGAAAAGAGGAGGGACTATTGAAGGAATACTTAAGAAAATACTTTCAAGACTTAAAGTCCAATTTATTTATTGAAAGGACTCACTTAATTGTCAGCCAAATGATTGTATACGGATAACATCAGTGAGAAAGGCTCAAGTTGTAAAGACTTTCAAAGGGAACCAAAATACATAAACGCACACAAACATTATTCTATATGGCATCAAATAGCTCAACGATACACTTATTCTAGTAAACTGTCGAAATAAGCTTTCAAAATTCTGAAAGAATATTGCATACATTCTAGAATTCTATACCCAGCATAATTAGCAAGATCTCAAAAGTGATTTTGTCATTCAGCAAAATGAGGGAGTTATGAAAAAGAAGGATACAGGATTCAGGAGACAGGAAATTCAACAAAAGAACAAGGAGTGGGGTAAATAAGATGATTATTTGCAGCAAGCCTACAGAGCACTCAATCCATATTGTAGTAGGAAGTTAGAGATGTATGGAACAAAGACTCAGTATTGAAAAAAATGCTGACTGATAGATTATTGATGATTTTGAGGGTTTGAAATTTTTTTGACAGATATTTTGGCGCCTTTAAAAAAAAAAAAAACTGACAATATTGAAAAAAAAGTGAAGTAACATTTAAAAATGCAACTGGCTGCTAGTCCTCAAACAGTGTATTTTCAAGTAGAAAGGAAATAAAGAACTTGCATCAGAATGCAAATTAACTATATCAATAAGTACACTGTTGCATCCCACTGATATTTTTTCATGAAAATTTTCTCTATGAAGAAATAAGTACATTGATTTTCCTTCCTACATGAGCCCTTATTCTATCACAGGCCCAGTACTTTAAATACCGTTGTATTAACACAGCATACTGACCATGGAGTTAAAGAAAAATGATGATAAACTTTTGAGAGAATTTGAGGAAGAGGAGTAAGAATTGTTAGTAGTATAAGAGAAGTACATTTTCTAATTACAAAAAAAAAACAAACCCGGTACCGTCGAGTCAATTCCAACTCATAATGACCCTATATGACAGAGTAGAACCACCTCATTAGGTTTCCAAGGAGAGGCTGGTGGATTCAAACTGCCGACCCTTTGTTTAACAGCCAAACTCTTTACCACCGCACCACCAGGGATCCAACTATAAAACAGGAAATTAAAATTTATCTAAAATGTATGACTTAAAAGCACCAGTATAAGATAATTATTAAGGTACATTGAAGTAAATTAAAAAAAAAAAAAAAAAAAAAACAGCTAAAAATGCTAACATTTACAAACTCTAGGGCAAGTAGGTCGGGGATGAATAGAGCAGACAATTTCTAGTCTCATTATAAGCTATTGAGTACCAGTGAGTCTTCAACCATATACGTTTATTTATTTAATGAAATTAAAAATTACTTTTAAAATAAGAGACTTTATATGGATTGGGGATATCATTAAGAGTTTTTTTTTTTAATGGTACGTTAGATGAACCTTTACAGAGCAAACAAGTTTCTCATTAAACAGTTAATACACATATTGGTTTTGTGACATTGGTTGCCAACCCCATGACATGTCAACACTCTCCCCTTCTCAACCTTGGGTTCCCCATTACCAGCTTTCCTATCCCATCTTGCCTTCTCATCCTTGCCCCTGGACTGGTGTGTTCATTTAGTCCTGTTTTGTTTTATAGGCCAGTCTAATCTTTGGCTGAAGGGTGAATCTCAGGAGTGACTTCATTAGTGAGAAGGGTGTCAGGGGTTCATACTTTCGGGGTTTCTCCAGTCTCTGTTAGACCACTAAGTCTGGTATTTTTTGTGTGTGTGTATGAGTTAGAATTTTGTTCTGTATTTTGTTCCAGCTCTGTCCGGGACCCTCTATTTTGATCTCTGTCAGAACAGTCATTGGTGGTAGCCGGATACCATCTAGTTGTGCTTGACTCAGTCTGGTGGAGGCTGTGGTAGTTGTGGTCCATTAGTCCTTTGGATTAATATTTCCTTCGTGTCTTTGGTTTTCTTCTTTCTCCCTTGCTCCAGACAGGGTGAGACCAGTAGAGTATCTTAGATGGTCGCTCTCAGGCTTTTAAGACCCCATATGCTACTCACCAAAGTAGAATGTAGAAATTTTCTTTATAAACTATTTTCTGCCAATTGAGCTAGATGTTCCCCAATGCCATGGTCCCCAGAGCCCTCAGTCCAGTAATTTGGTCCCTCAGGGAGTTTTGATGTGTCTACGTAGCTTTCATGACCTTGCCTTGGACAAGTTGTGCTGGCTTCCCCAGTATCGTGTACTGTCTTACCCTCCATCAGAGTTACCACTTATAAGTTGTCTATTTAGTATAAGAGATTTTAATCAAGTAATATCATACATATTAAGAACTGATTTTGTTTTCAAAGATCTGAACATTTAAAGAAGTACAAGAAAATAGTTGAACCATGTGTAAGAATTTTTAGAAAACCATAACAGAAATATAATAAAGCATTAGAAAAATCAGATTAAAAATAACCCATAATAAACACTAAAAAAAGAGAAGGAAGGTGGAGAGGAGAGAAAGAACAAAAACTGTATTAAAATAAAGAGAAGTATGAGAAAAAGGAGACCTGGTGGTACAGTGGTTAAAGGTCTCTGCCACTAACAGAAAGATCAGCAGCTGGAACCCATCAGCAGCTCCTAAGGAGAAAGATGTGACAGTCTGCTTCCATAAAGATTACAGCCTTGGAAACTCTATGGGTAGTTCTACTCTGTCCTGTAGGGTCACTATGAGTAGGAATCAACTTGATGGCAATGGATTTGGTTTATGGGTTTTATGAAAAAAGTTAACCACTAACTTGTAAAAAACACTGAGAAATATGAGAAATATGTATTATAATTGTCGATATTATAGTGAGATGTTTGGGTCAAGATTTAAACACATTGTATGAATACAACAATATTTTGTCAATAACTACTAAGAATTTTTGTAACAGCAGATCTTGAAGAATATAAGCTTGTGTTTATAATTTTATAACTACTGTTACTAATATCTTATAACAAATATACAATTTACTACTTATTTTTAGGAACAAGCATCTAACAGGAAAGGGAAGCAAAAAAGAAAAACAGTAAATATGTGACTAGATTTAAAACTCCTCCAGACAATGACTCTGTTCCTAAGAACTGTGCATGGCTTTCTAAACAGCCAACCTAAAATAGCAACTTCAGTCTCCTGCTGAATGCTGACTAGATTAATTAAGGTAGGTAGAACTGACTGCTGTAATTGAATTACAGTCTTTTCTAAGAGCAGTTGTTGCCTTGTTCTCTGTATTTTATTGACCGTTTTATGAGTTCTACTGCTAAATCAATTCTAATCACTGCACCAACTAGAAAAATTCCACTTTCCACTGCCAGATCAATTACAGTCCCACGATCAATAGTTGGTACTTCAGCCTTTTGATTAAAAGAATTTATTAAAAAAAGGAACTCTACTAAAACAGAGTGAAAATAGTTTTATTTCTGTATCAAAAGAAAAATTAATTTAGCTCATAAATATTAACATTGGTTATAAAATTCAATGATAAAAATTATCTGCATTGAAGTAATAATATTTTTCCAATTAATTATTTAACCTATTACAGTTTACTCCTAGTGAATTCTTTGACAATTTGTAAGACTCTGTTGTGACATTTATATATAACAGATTGAAATTTTTTTCAATTTCACGTTGAGTCTGGAAGTTGTTGTCATACTCCATATACTTCACTTCTTTTTCTTTCTTTGTTTTTTTAATTGTACTTTAGATAAAGGTTTACAGAACAAACTAACTGTTCATTAAACAGTTAGTACACATATTGTTTTATGATATTGGTTAACAACCCCATGACATGTCAATACTCTCCCTTCTCAACCTTGGGTTCCCTATTACCAGCTTTCCTGTCTCCTCTTGCCTTCTGGTCCTTGCCCCTGGGCTGGTGTGCGCCTTTAGTCTCATTTTGTTTTATGGGGCTGCCTAATCTTTGAATGAAGTGTGCACCTCAGAAGTGACTTCATTACTGAGCTATAAGGGTGCCCAGGGGCCATACTCTCGAGGTTTCTCTAGTCTCTGTCAGGTCAGTAAGTCTGGTCTTTTTTTGTGAATTAGAATTTTGTCCTACATTTTTCTCCAGCTCTGTCTGGGACCCTCTATTGTGATCCTTGTCAGAGCAGTCAGTGGTGGTAGCTGGACACCATCTAGTTGTGCTGCACTCAGTCTGGTGGAGGCTGTGGTAATTGTGGTCCGTTAGTCCTTTGGACTAATCTTTCCCTTGTGTCTTTGGTTTTCTTCATTCTCCCTTGCTCCCAAAAGGGTGAGATCACTGGAGTATCTTAGATACGCACAAGCTTTTAAGACCCCAGACGCTACTGACCAAAGTAGAATGTGGAACATTTCTTTATAAACTATGATCTGCCAATTGAGCTAGATGTTCCCCAAGACTATGGTCCCCACAGCCCTCAGCCCAGTAATTTGGTCCCTCAGGGAGTTTAGATGTGTCTATGGAGCTTCCATATGATTTAATAAACAATTTGTAAATTGGGGTAACATTTTCCTCATGTAAGAGGAACTCGCTTCCAGACAATAGTGAATTCACAGAGACTTAAATAATTTCTACTTGATAAATACAAATTCCCATGTAATGGCTTCCCTAGTACTGTGTACTGTCTTACCCTTCACCAAAGTTACCACTTATCTATTGTCTATTTAGTCCATACTCTTCACTTCTATTTCATTATTTCCTACAGATCTCTCCAAGAATTTTCTCATTTGAAGGTCACATCATCTTTTCTTCTCTTCCTATCACAAATTAACTTCAAGGATGCCTTCCCACTCTTCTCAAGAGTTTTAAAACTTAATTGATAGCTTTCATTTCTCGTAAGTTTTGCTAACTCAGATAATCATAGCTAGTATTTTCAAATCAGTATAACTTTGTTTTAAATGCCTTTGATCTCCTTGAATACAACTGCATTAATTTTTATGACATTATTATAATTCAGAACTCCTGAGAGTGTCAGATTTCCAACACATCAAATTTAAAATCATCTCTGTGACTCTAAACAGCTTACTTCTGTATTTTTCTCTCCCTGTTCTTATCAATAATTGTGTTCAGTCTCACAGTGATTTTCATTCCATCACCACTTCCTTAAGTGATTTCATTCTTAAGTAGTCAATGGAGTTTCCTCCTTGATCCGTACTATTGCTTTGATAAGTCTTAGGTAGTATATTGTGACAATGAAGCAAGGTCAGAGAGATGCAATATTCATGGTCTTTAAGATGGAGGAAGAGAGTCACAAAGGAATGCTGGTGGCTTTCAGAGAATGGAAAAGGTAAAGAAATTAGTTCTCCTCTAGAGCCTCCAGAAAGAAATGAATCCCAAGTGACACCATTATTTTAGCCCAGTTAAGCCCATGTCAGATCTTACTTTTAGAACTGTAAGATTAAAAAATACATATATATTATTATTTAAGGGCCTAAATTTGTGCCAGATCATTACAGAATCAACAAAACAAACAAACAAACAAACAAAAAAAACCTAATATAGACAGTAATGTAGTGAATCCATGGAAGAAATTACTGATCTTTTAAGTTTCCTTACTGGCTGCTATCAATATAAGGTAGATTAAAGTTTTGGTTTTAATGGCCATGCAAAGGGAATGAGACCAATCTTTGAGTCCATACAGGGTGTTGTTGTTGTAGTTAGCTGCCGTTGAGTCAATTCCAACGCATAATGACCCTATGTACAACAGAACAAAACAATGCCCGGTCCTGCTCCATCCTCACAGTCGTTGCTGTGTTTGAGCCCATTATTGCAGCTACTGTGTCAATCCATCTCATTGAGGGTCTTCCTCCTTTTCGCTGCCCCTCTATTTTATCAAGCATGATGTCCTTCTCCAAGGACTGGCCTCTCCTGATAACATGTCCAAACTATGTGAGACGAAGTCTCACCATCCTTGCTTCTAAGGAGCGTTCTGGCTGTACTTCTTCCAAGACAGATTTGTTCATTCTTCTGGCAGTCCATGCTATATTCAGTATTCTTCACCAACATCATAATTCAAAGGCATCAATTCTTCTTCGGACTTTCTTATTAATTGTCCAGCTTTCACATGCATATGAGATGATTGAAAACACCATGGCTTGGGTCAGGTGCACCTTAATCCTTAAAATGGCATCTTTGCTTTTTAACATTTTAAAGAGAACTCTTGCAGCAGATTTACCCAATGCAATGCATCATCTGATTTCTTGACTGCTGCTTTCATGGGTGTTGACTGTGGATCCAAGCAAAATGAAATCCTTGACAGCTTCAATCTTTTCTCTGTTTATCTTGATGTTGCTAATTGGTCCAGTTGTGAGGATTTCTGTTTTTTTTATATTGAGGTGTAATCCATACGGAAGGCTGTGATCTTTGATCTTCATCAAAAAGTGTTTCAAGTCCTCCTCCCTTTCAGCAAGCAAGGTTGTGTCATCTGCATAACGAAGACTGCAGGGTGGATACATACAGGGTGGATAACCTGAAAACAGAAAAAGTAAAACTTCCCAACTTTAAAGGAGCCATGGTGCACAGTGTTAAACCAGTCGGCTGCTAATCAAAAGGTTGCTGGCTAGAACCCACCAGCCACTCCATGGGAAAAAGATATGGCAATCTGCTTCCATAAAGATTTACAGCCGTGGAAACCCTATGGGGTTACTATGAGTTGGAATCAACTCGATGGCAGTGAGGTCCAAAATTAGATAAAGAAAGATAGGAAATCTGTATTGGTAAGACTTGATTCAGATTAAATTACAATGATATTCTTCCCTGGGCATTAGTAGCCATAGGCCAGCCATTGAGTGGATGCAAAAGCTGAATTAACACAACTCATAAAAACAAAAACAAATGTAAAATGCAAACAAAGCTTAAAATGCTTTACATATTAATATTATCAGACAGAGGTCTTATGATGAATAGTATGTATATGATTAAAGAAATAAAGAGGGAATGAAAAAAAAAAAAAACTTGTGGGAAAACACTATCAAAATAACCAGACATGATTAAAAAATCTAACTTCTAAAAAGGAAATATAATTATAATACTTGAAATTAGACCTAAAGAGAGAATTAATGACTAAAAGACAGAACTAATGCAACAATGAGAGACAAAGAGAAGGATACCTGAAAGAGAAGTTAAGACTCACAAAACATAAACTAAGAAGGTCCAACATTCTCTAATTACAGTTTCAGGACAAAGATAAAGAAATATTGGAGGAGAGGCAATATTGGAGGAGAAAACTGAAGATTTTTCCAGAATGGATAAAAAATATATTTCTTGAGACTCAGGAAGCACAGGGAATTCTAAGCAAGATGAATAAAATGATATATTAACCCAGACAGGATTATAATAAAATGACAGAATTTCAAAGGTATAGAGGAGATATTAATAACAGAGCTAGTAAGAATAACAAAAAAAAAAAAAAAAAAACTCACCATAGTTGCTTCTAACTTATTAGCTATTGCAACTCTATAGGACAGAGTAGAACTGCCCCATAAGGTTTCCAAGCAATGTCTGGTGGATTCTAACTGCCAACCTTTTGCTTAACCAGTGCGCCACTAAGGTTGAGTAAGAATAGCAGGGGATATTAATAATAAAAGATGTTAATAATAATGCTTCTAAATACTTCACGGGTTGAAGAAATCATGAAAAATGAGATATAACTAACTGCTAATAAATATGATACATCAAAGTTTGTGGGATGCATCAATATCTGTACTTGGTGAAAAATATATAGCATTAAATGATTAGAAAAGTGTTAAAATATTAATGACAAAAGAAATCAACAAAATAGTTAAAAATCAAATCAAACATCCAATGAAAGTAAATGAAACAAAAATATTAAATTAACATCACAGGAAAGAACTAAGTAGGAGAACTCACGCTTCCTGATTTCAAAACATACTATACAGCTACAATAATCAAAACAGTTTATAAAAATAAACACATAGACCAATGGAATAGAATTGAGAGTCCAGAAATAAACCAAACATCTATGGTCCACTGATACTTTACAAGGATGTTAAGACAATTCATTGGGGAAGAAAAGTCTCTTCAATAAATGATGATGGAAAAACTGGATTTCCACATGCAGAAGAATGAATCAGGATCCATGCCTCATACCATAAACGAAAAACAAACTCAAAATGGAGTAAGGATATAAATGTGAAAACTAAAACCATAAAATTCTTAGAATAAAATACAGGGGCATGGTTGTCAGGCTTAATTTTCAATGATGGGTTATCAGATATATTAATGATAGCATAAACAGCGATAAACAAAATAGATAAACAATACCTCTTAAAAAATTAAATAATTTTATCAAAAGATTTTATCAAAAAAATTCAACAACAACCTATAGATTGGGAGAAAATTTTCAGGAACCATATATCTGATAAATGCTTAATATCCTATATATATATATAAATTCTATAACTTAACAACAAAAAGATAAAGAACCCAATGAAAAAATAGGCAAAGGACTTGAATAGACATGTCACCAAAAAGGATATTCGAGTGGCCAACAAACACATGAAAAGATGTTCAATGTCTTTAGCCATCAGAGAAATGCAAAGCAAAACCACGGTGAAATACCACTTGCCTCCCACTAGGATAGCTAAAATAAAAAAATAATAATAAAAGAAAATAAAAAATGCTGTCAAGGGTATGGGATAATTGGAACCCTTCACCATTGCTGGTAGAAATGCAAAATGGTACAGCTCTTGTGGGAAACAGTGTCATGGTTCCTCAAAAAATTAAATACAGAACTATCATATGACCCAGCAATTCCACTCCTAGGTATATACCCAAGCAACTTAAAAGCAATAACTCGAATAGACATATGTATACCAAAGTTCATTGCTGCAATATTCACAATAGCTAAAAGGCAGAAACAACCTAAATATCTATAGACAGATAAATGGATAAACGAAATGTGGTACATACATATAATGGAATATTACTCAGTCATAACGAGTGTTAAAAAATAAGATAATTTATTAATTCAAAAGAATAAACGATATTTGATTGCTCTATGATTTAATAAACAATTTGCAAATTGGGGTAACATCTTCCTCCTGCAAGAAGAACTCGTTTCTAGACAATGGTGAATTCAGAGACTTAAATAATTACTACTCGATAAATACAAATTCCCATGTGATGAAGAACTTAATGGTTACTGAGTTAGCATTAAAAAGAGACTTCTGAAAACTTCAGCCCTTTACCCATTATTAGCTATGAGACTTCTTGAAATTAAAATTTGAAGGAGCCCAGAGTCTTTTTCACTGAATCACAAGGTAATGGTTTTGTTATTGACTACTCTTCGAAAAGGAAAGAAAAGTCAATTAGCAACTTTGGTTGAAAAAAAAAAAGAAAACAGGCAAGAACAATGTGGGTGAGGAATTTTTAGGGTGTGGACAAGAAAAGCCTGTTGGAGTAAAAGTAAAATATCTATTTTTAATAGTTTAATAAAACTTGAATACCACAAGAGAAATAAAGTCCTGACACATGCCACAACATGGATGTTCCTTGAAAACATTATGCTGAGTGGCATAAGTCAGACACAAAAGCACAAATATTATATGATCTCATCTATACGAAGTTACAAGAATAGGCAAACCTTTAGAGAGCAAATTTTATTAGTGGCTATCAGGGGAAAGGGGTAGGGGATGGGGAGTTATTGTTTGGGAAGCAGAGGGTTTCTGTTTATGATATTGGGGAATTTGGCATCGCTTAAGGATAATTGTTGTACCCATGATTAATGTAATTGATACCACTAAGTTGTACACCTGAAAAATGTTGCAATGGCAAATGTTGTGTTATATACATTATTACCAAAAAAAAAAAAAAAGAAAGAAAACAGCTGCTGAAGCTGCTTATGCACAAACACCTCATGGGATTTGTTTGTTGTTGTTGCTGTTGTTTAGATGTTTAGGACCACAGTTTCCTTGGACATTAGTCAATTTACCTAATACTGTTTTTAGTGTACCTGTTTTACCTTTTGCCTCCCTGAGCAACTGCTTCCTCTGCCACGAGACCAGAAGAACTGAGTGGTGCCTGGCTACCATTACTGAACATTTTGATCAATGATGCTACAGAAAAATCGTAATCAAAAGAGGGAAAAAGGTGGAATAGAATTTAAAATTCTCATGGAATCCGGACTTTCTGAAGCCCGTGAGGTGTGATGACACCCCTGAAACTATTGCCCTGAGGTAATCTTTAAACTTTAAATTGAAACTATCCCCTGAAGTCATCTTTAAACTTAACAATAGTTTAGCTTAATTGACCGCAAATGTTTGCACTGAATATTGTGCTCTTTTAAAAAATCGTCTATACGTGATCAAATTGACAACAGCAAGTCTAAAGGTTAGATGAGAAGCTTAGGAAGCAGCAAGTTTACATTAATGGTGGTGGGATAATTTGGAAAAGCATAAGAAGAACAATTGTACAACTTGTAGAATGTAATCAATGTCACTAAATTATACAGGTATAAACTGTTGAATTGGTGTATGTTTTGCTGTGCATATTTTCACCAAAAAATTAATATACAGAATAAGATATAATAAAGGGATTAACCCAATGATAGTTTGGTTCTTTGAAAAAGATTAATAAGTTTGACATAGTTCTGACAATACTGACCAAAGATAACAGAGACAAGACTCAAAAAATTGTATCTGGTAAGAAATTGGTGCTATTACCGGCTATACAGCAAAAATTATGAAGATAAGAAGATTCACTAAACAAATTTAATGTAATAAATTTTAAATGGTTTGACAAAATGGTAAACTAACAAAAATATATCAGACAAAATATGAATCAAGAAGGAATAAATAATACAAATAATCCTATTATATCTAAAAAATAAAAGCTATATGTAAAAATCTTCCCATAAATAAATTACCAGGTAAAGATAGTTTTACATTTGAATAATCTACCAAACACTTGAGAGAAATTTCATTTTTTTACATGAGTTCATATAGGGAATAAATAAAGAGGGACATTACAAAATTATTCTATGCATCTAATAGAATCATGGTATATGAATCAAAATGATGAGAGAAGTAGAAAGGAAATTTGCTGCCCAGCATTACTCATGACCAAGATGTGTAATAAGTCCAAAGAGTGGACTTTTTAGGAAATGTACTCATGTATTAATCATATAAAGGCATAAAAAGAGAAAACCCATAAGATTATTTTAATAGATGAAGACTAAAATATGATAACATTCAACATCCATTCATGATATACCCCTAATAAATTATTAATAGGCCCAAACTTCATTAACCAGATAAAGGTTACCTTACAAAAACACATAGCAAGTGTTCTACTCAATGTCATCATTTCTTTTTAACATGAAGAAGACAAATGTGTTTACTGTCACCACCTATGTTTAACATTGTACTTGAGGTCTAATCCACTAAAGCAGCATTAGAGAGAATAAGATAGCAGGATGAGAGAGGATATTGTCGGTTCAACTATGTCCACCAAAGAGATATGTTGAAGTCATAACCACCAGCCTCTGTGACTGTGACCTTAATTGGAAGTAGGGTCTTTGTAGATGTAATTAAGTGAAGATCAGGTCATAATGGACCAGGGAGACTTTTCCTTGCTTACTTTGGACATGTCAACAGGAAAGACCAATCCATAGAAAAAGGGCATTATGTTCAGCAAAATGGAGGGTCTACAAAAACGAAGGAAACCCTCAATCGACAAAATTGCCACAACTATTGACTCAAACACACCAATGATCATGAAGATGACACAGGACTGGTTATCATTTCACTGTTATACCTAAGGTCACCATGAGTTGGAGCTGACTCAATGGCATTTAACAGTAACAACCACGATTATGATATGGGTTTCTTATCCAAATGCTTTAATGGTTCACTATTGCCCAAACGACAAAACCCAGACATCTTAGCCTGCCCTCCACCTTCTCCTTTTAAGTCTTGGTAGCACCAATTGTTTCACCTTGATGAATGAGTAGTGTGTAGTATAAAAAGTGTAGACTTTGGAATCAGAGAATCCTCAATAAAATCCCTCTCTGCCTCTTATAACTGTTCATATCCTCAGTTTACTCAATTGTAAAATAAAGACCATTGTACATAAGCTATATCATTGTTTTTAACATTTAAGGTAATGTATTAAAATATGCTGCACATAACAAGTGGTTGTAATTATTATTTATTGTCAAAGTTTATTTTCCACTATTCCTTGACACCAAATTCTCTCATCTTAATACAATTAAGAGAATATTTTTTCTTGTCACATGTAGCATCCCATATGTCTACTTACATTATGTTATGCCCATTCAAAATCTTAGAACAGGTAGAGGCAAGGAAAAGTATAAAAGTAAAAATGTATGTATCTCAGGTAATTCTAAAGCACTCCATTCTACTTGGGAAACATTGCCATCTATAATCCATCATTAGTAGAGTAGTGTGATTTGACATTAACAAGTAATCACACCCTCTTAATCTTATCTCTATACCCCTGATAACTAGTGCAATGATCTACAAAGGAAATATTCTGTTGTTGTTCAATATTAATATGGCAAAAAAATAAATTCTGCAGGATTTATTGCAGTAGGAGATAATTGAGAGGAAAAATTAAAGTATGAGGCTACTGATACACACTGGGAAATAACACCAAAACAATCAACTATGCTAAGTATTTTTGGCTCTATGGAAAATGAAAGCATTGAATGTAATTAAGAAGAAACTTGTACAAGAAGAAATAAATATGTTCTTACCTCCTATCAGCTGTGAAATTATCTCATGTCCCAAGAATTTCTAAGGAACTTCTCCTGTGAGTAAGAGTTACTATTTTTAAAAATGAAAAAAAAGAAATTAGACAGAAGTGATACTGGAAAAACACAGTTCTTGATTTTCTTTACAAAGTGGAATATAATTTGGAATAATGAAAAATTTCATCCAGGATTACGATACTGAAGAAGAATATATTTTTTGTTATGCAAATGTTACAGTACATTTGAAAGTTAAATCTATTTATTTATCAAATATTTATTGAATATCTTAAGAACCAAGAACTATGCTAGGATGCTAAAACAAACTCTCCATTTGGAAGATCCTTTTAGTTCAATGAAAAGACATACAAGTAATTCAGATTTACAGTAAATGTGAGAACATACAATTCTCACAACTATTGCCATTTCATATTTCTCTTTGTGCTTTTCTTTTTAAGTCAATTTCCTAAAATTGAGGTAGCATGACCTAGTGATTGTTGGTTGTTATTGTTAGGTGCCATTGAATCGGTTCTGACTACAGAGGGCCTATGTACAAGAGAACAAAACAATGCCCAGTCCTGTGCCATGCTCATAATCCATGCTATGTTTCAGCCCATTGTTGCAGCCTCTGTGTCAATCCATGTCATTGAGGGTCTTCCTCTTTTTCACTGAACCTCTACTTTACCAAGCATGATGTCCTTCTCCAGGGATTAGTCACTCCTGATAACATGAATATCTATTGATATTGAAGAAAGAAGTCCATGCTGCATGGAAGGCTTTGGCAAAAAACAAGCCTCCAGGAATTGACAGAATGTCAACTGAGATATTTCAACAAACGGATGCAATGCTGGAAGCCCTTGTTCATCTACGCCAAGAAATTTGGAAGACAGCTACCTGGCAATCAGCTGGAAGAGATCGATATATGTGCCCATTCCAAAGAAATGTGATCCAACAGAATGTGGAAATTATCAATCCATATCATTAATGTCATGTACAAGTAAAATTTTCCTGAAAATCATTCAAAAGTGGTTGCAGCCATATATTGACAGGGAACTGCCAGAAATTCAAGCCAGATTCAGAAGAGTATGTGAAACTAAGGATATCATTGCTGATGTCAGATGGATCTTGGCTGAAAGCAGAGAATACCAGAAAGATGTTTACTTACTAAACAAAGACATTCAATTATGTGAATCATAACAAATTATGCATAAACTTGTGAAGAATGGGAATTCCAGAACACTTAATTGTGTTCATGTGGAACCTGTACATAGACCAAGAGAAAGTTGTTCAAATAGAACAAGGGGATATTGAGTGATTTAAAATCAGGAAAGGTGTGCATCAGGGTTGTATCATTTCACCATGTTCATTCAATCTGTATGCTGAGCAAATAATAGGAGAAGTTTGTACTATATGAAGAAGAACACAGCATCACAATTGGAGGAAGACTTATTAACAACCTGCAATATGCAGATGACATAACCTTGCTTGCTGAAAGTGAAGAGGACTTGAAGAACTTACTGATGAAGATCAAAAACTGCAGCCTTCACTATGGATTATACCTCAACATAAAGAAAACAAAAATCCTCACTTTTGGGCCAAGAAGCAACATCACGATAAATGGAGGAAATAGTGAAGCAATCAAGGATTTCATTTTACTTGGATCTATAATCAACATTCATGGAAGCAGTAGTCAAGAAATCAAACCAAGTATTGCATTGGACAAATCTACTGCAAAAGACCTCTTTAAAGTGTTAAAAAGCAAAGATGTCACTTTGAGGACTAAGGTGCGCCTGACCCAGCCATGGTATTTTCAATCTCCTGATATAAATGCATAATCTGGACAATGAATAAGGAAGACCAAATAAGAATTGATACTTTTGAATTATAGTATTGGCGAAGAATATTGAATATACTGTGGACTTCCAGAAGAATGAACAAATCTGTTTTGTAGAAGTATAGTCAGAATGCTACTTAGAAGCCAGGATGGGGAGACTTTGTCTCATGTACTTTGGACATGCTATCAGGAGGGACCAGTCCTTAGAGAAGGATAACCTAGTACACTTGCTATAAGTGAAAAATGCTAATAATATTATTTAATGTGAAGAAAAACAAAATATTAAAAATAATTGCAATGTATTCTCCCATTTTATTCAACATTTTAATTGTTCAAAGTTATTCATACAAATACATGTAAAATCAAATATTGCCAAAGAAGAAATAACTTTCAGATCTCTATAATTTAACAAAATTTAACATAAAGAAATAAAGGCAAAAGTGTATTTTTATACAATTAAAATATACTTTTAATATATTGGCATGTAGAATCTCAACTTTGATAGAGACTATTGATAATAATGCCAAGAAATATACTCAAAACGGACAGCATCAAAGACAGTGATAAAAAATGAAGAAAAAATTAGCTCTCAATAGAGTCAAGTATGATGGGCTTTGTTTGTAAAAATCAATCAACCAGGAGAAGATATTAATTTTTGCTATAGTAAATTTTAAAAATATCAGTGAAGTAACAAGATGACTTTCAAATATGAGTTTGGTTCATCAATCTGCCTGCCACATTTTTTTTTTTTAGTGCCGTAGAATGGTAATGACATATTTCTTCTAGCCTCCATTAAACTTTTATAAGCTCAATGATCCTAGATAATGTACCTCATCATTGATTTACCAATTGCTTATTTTTATATTCTATCAGTAAGTGTATTTTGCATTTACTAGCAATGACTCTAAATATTTCAGTAGCTCACAGTCCATTAAATACAATTAGTACAAAATGTCTGCAGATGACAAAATGAGAAATTAAGTTATTAGCAAATCAATCAAAGAATATTGCAAGAATAGCAGAAGTGGATAATAATAGTTCCATGATGGCGAATGAAAGAGGAGGGCATGTAAATGCAAGTATGTTTGGTTGTTTTAACAACTAAAAATGGAGGACACTAGAATTACAGGTGTTCTTTGAGAATGACTCATTTACTTGATGGCATTTTCTAGCATCAAGATAACATAGTAGTGCATTCACAACAAGGAGCAAAAGGTGCATTGTCATTTTGTTAGTAAATGATTATATGTGATAATGTGGTGAACATGACTGTCTAAACTGTATTAGGCCCAATATTGAACTAAAATGTAAGCAATTTTGCCATCATCCTTGTAAAGTTTGAACATGATTAGAGAACTCCAATTTTCTTCACTGTGAAATGAAGATAATAACATTTCAACAGTCATCCTGAGTAGCACAATATAAAATAAAACATGTAAAATGCTCTACCAGTTCAATATGAAACTGCTGATTGTTTGGCCCAATCCTGCTGCATCCACAGCCTTCCACATTTCAATAATAACAACTTTATCTTTCCAGGTGCTTAGTCCAAAAAAGCTGAGACTCATCCTTGACTCCTTTCTTTCCCTCACAAACCTACATTCAATCCATTAGGAAATCCTCTTGGCTCCACTTTCAAAACATACTTAAAATATTTTAAGTTCTGTGTGTTGCCAGTGCTATCACCATGACCTCAGTCTCCTCTTCTGTCCCTTGATTCATCACAATAGCCTCCATAGACCTGTATGCTTCTACATTTGCCCTCCCCTGCCATTCTCAACATTGCATCCAAAATGATGTGCTACAATAAATGTCACATCATGTCACTCCTCTGTACAAAACCCTGCAATAGGGATCCATTTTGATAAGAATAAAAGAAAATTCCTTACAGTGACCGTTCTGATCACATCTCTTACAACTCTCTCCTCTCCCAAACTTGCTCACTCTTGCTCCACCCACATTGGCCTCCTCGCAGATTATAGCACAGGGCAAGATACTCCCCACTTAGGTACAAGCTTTGCTCTAGAGGTTTTTTTTCAACCTGGAACACTCTCCTCCCAGATATTCATGTGATGAATTTCCTCAAGTCCTTCAAATCTTTACTTAAATCTCCACTTTGCCATGAGATCTGATCATCCTATTAAAATCTTGTTTCCATTCTCCGGCACCCCTACTGTCCCTGCCTTCCAGACCCCACATTCTCTATTCCATAGCCCTGCTGTAATGTTTCTTATATTTCTCATACTACTCTTTTATCTACCTGCTAGAGTATAAGCTCCCCAAGGGCAAGAATCTTTTTAACTTTGTTCACTGAGATAGTCCAAGCCCCTAAAACAGTGCCTGGAATCTGAAGAGCTTTCAATCTATCAATGAGGAATATAATATGAAGGAATGCTTTATAAAATTATTAACTATATGTTAATAACACTTTATAATGTTAGTTATGCAAGTATCTCTACTTAAACCAAAAAACAAACAAACCCGTTTGCTGTCGAGTCAATTCCGACTCATAGGGATCCTATAGGAAACAGTAGAACTGCCCCATACGATTTCCAAGGAGTACCTGGTGGATTTGAACAGCCAATCTTTTGGTTTGCAGTTGTAGCTCTTAACAACTATGCCACCAGGGTTTCCATCTCTATTTAAGCAACAATTAATAATTTTCCTTTTTAAAACCAAGCTAGTTGCTGTCTAGTCAATCCCAGCTCATTGTAACCCCATTTTTTTCTGAGTAGAAGTGCGAATAGGGTTTTCAATAGCTGTGATCTTTCTAAATTAGATTACCAGGTCTTTCTTCCAAGGTACCTCTCGGATTCAGAACTGCCAACCTTTCAGTTAATAGTCAAGTTTTTAGCCATTTGCACCACCCGGGGACTCCTTTTCTTCTCTACCTAACAATGGAGTGCTTTATCAATTTGTGAAGAAAGGGCTCCATGCATTCACGGAAAATGCCCACAGTAACAGATTAGGATCATAATTTTTTTTAAAAAATGACCTGATAATCACTGTCATATAAAAGTCTAAACTATATTAATTAAACAATTAAAATGAAAAATATGAAATGAAACAGATTATACTATAATCCATACTACATTTTCTAAAGTGAATTTTGCTCATGAATTTTCTCTTACGAGGGAGTTGGCAATAGCTCACTGAGATGAAAAGTTGGTATCTTTTCACAGTTTGATGCAAATCCAGTAAGACTTAAACTGTGAATCCAGAAGACTGTACACTTTTGAGGTGTTTATAGGTTCTCTAATAATATTGCCATTATTACTAGGATTTACTGCTTCTCTTGAACATATTTATAATGCTGCTTTTTTTTCCTTTCTTTACTTTTTCTTCCAGTTTATTCTTGTCCTCCTACACTCTGCATTTACAACGCAGTTCTCTCCTCTGCACAGATATCCCTTCTCTCTTCCTAAACTCTTCCTCCTGCTATCACTCAGATACAGGCTGTACAGAATAGCCTTCTCACAGGTTAACATATCTACAGTTCTAGGACTGAACTGTTTTTCAGTTAGGCATACTTATTTCCATTAGGATAACGGCTTGCGGGCAATCGAAGGGTTGCTTTCCTGGAACTCAAATGTCTCCTTTGTGGGGCTTTAAAGCATCCCTGGTGCAACAGTTGTGACATCTGATTGCTTATACTCCTTTCAGGTGCACTGCATAGATAATATGTATCTTCATTAAAATAGTATATTTAGTGCATTTCCTTTTTATCAATTTTTTTTTTAATTATACCAATTAAGTTTTGCATTGCAACTGCAGTCTTTGCCCTCCCATTATTTCCTTTAGTAATCCAGGAGTACATATGGATTCTTCTAGTCTTGCTAAGCAGAATATCTGTATGCACATTCTTGCAGAGATTTGAATTCATTGGGAAGTGCTTTCTCTTTAAACAGTCTCTATGAGTGTGGATAAATATGTCTATGTACACATTACATAGGGACACACTAGGATATTATTTATTTGTATCTTTTTAAGCTGCCAAATTATTAGATACAGAACAGTTTTGACCTACTTTCTCTGCTATACATCATATGAAATTGTTTATCATTTTATGGGCTTGCTGAAACAATGATAGCAATCCTACTTCCTTTCACTTAGGTGGAAGATTTACTAAAATTATATGAAATGATGCAGATTCCAAAAGGAAAGTAAGTGTAATAATAGTGGTCCAGCTTTTGGAGGCCTTGGCAAACTGTCTGGATCTTGCTGATACTTCCTTCTTCTGTCATGTCTACAAAGTGATTCAAAGTCAGATACCTCTGACCTCTGGAATCAAGCCAAAAACAAACAAACAATCAAACAAATAAACAAATTGCAATTAAGAAGAGAAGTTTGCCCTGGCTGTTATCAGTACTACCTGATCCACTTTAAACCTGCAGGGAAATGAAAGAGTTGAGATCAACGTATTATCTGAATATTTCATGAACACCGTAGTGCTTCTACTTTTATTTTTCTCTTGCTGAGACAATTCTCCAGTATTTCCTCAGACTGAGACCTTGGCTATTTATCCAGTTACAAAGAACAATGTACAAGTATAAAAGCAATACCTTCCTAGACAATCAAATTCTAGGGACTATCCACATATGTTTCTGTGTACAGTAAAACCTGTGAAAGCTGGAAACTGTGTAAGGCAGAAACCTGTCATAGAAGGAAAATGCAAATATTTTCCACTAAAAGGAGCAATAGAAAAGTGGTAAAACAAAATAAAGGGGGGGAAAAAAAGTAGTAAAACTACACCTTGTCAGAGGTAGAAAACCTGTGAGACTTGGAAAAACAAAGCAGTCCCGTCAAGTTCCAGCTCATGGATTTCACTGTATATGTTTATGTATATTCACAAATTAATAAATACTGCTACATGTGTCATCAAAACTAAAACATTAAGATACCTGTATTGTACATTGTACTGAGAGAAAAAATGTTGTCAATTATAATTGTCTGATGCTACTGATTTTGAGATGCAAACTATTCTCAGAAATGTTAAATTATGAACAAAAATTAATCTTGTATTAGATGATTCACAGGAAAGAATGTTAACCTCTTTCTCTTATGAACCGAAAAGACAGGGTTAAGTAGCACACAGACAAATATGATTCACTACAATGATGCTCAGATTCCAATTGGAAATCCTATTACGTATCAGATTATTTCAAATTTCTATAACATTAACTTTACCACCTCTAAGTTCAACAGGCACTTTTATGGCGCAAACTTTTCCATTCAAAAGGATATTCCAGGATGTATTTTGTCCTAATTTTCCCAGAACTTTCTCAGTTTTAGCTCTGAAAATCCTAAACCCTATGAAACCTCTCACTCCAGGGCAAAGAGGAGTGGTTGGTCACCAAGTTATTTTTTTGTTGTTGTTAAACAAAAGGTAATCCTTTTAATTTTAATTATTGCATAAAATATTTTAAAATATTAATATAATAATAATCTAATAAAATAACTCTGCACAACTTACTTTTTTCTTTGATGAATTGAACACAAATTGTTTATCTATGCTACCGGTATTTCTCATGTAGTATAGAAGTAAAGATATCAGATTAAATGATCACTGACCACAGGGTAGATCATTGTGCTGGAATGTGTGTTCCATTCCTCCTCTCCTTCAATATCTCCCTTTTCTGCAGGGGCAGGAATTCTGGAAAGCACATTTCATAGAATCCATTGCCAGCCTGGTTCCAGTTTAGGTTTCTTTCACAAAACAGAGACATTGTAAAAGTTCTGCAAGGCAGGAGAGAATAAGATGCCATTATCGTCCCAGATCCGTATAATCAATAATTTTCAGGGATCTGCTGCAAATCACCCACTTCTTTGTTGCAGGCAGCTAATATCATCAGCAGAGATTCCCGTGATTCTTTTTTCCTGATTCCCTGAACACTTGCGTTAGCTTCTCTGACTTGCTCCCCTACAAGCTTTTAAGTCCTCTATCAATTCTTGCGTTTCTTGAAATACCTAGAGTAATTTCTACTTGCTGAAGGAATTATAACTAATAAAATTGTGTTGATAATTTTCTGAAATAATATTGTTTAGTCATTTAATTTTATTTTCCTATAAAAATGTGTGGAGTCCTGGTGGGGAGTGGTTAACATAAGCAAAAACAAAATATTTTTTGGTTAATTTAATGTGGTTGAGTTTTTAGTACTAGTAGATTGTTTTTCTCACACCACTTTATGGTTCATGACCTCCCATATTTCCTGGTGATAATAAAGTGGTAGAATTAACTTTTTTTTTTTAAATATAGCTATGCATTAAAAAAAACAAAAACTAAAAGGACTATTTTCCTCATTGCTTTTAATATAGTAAAATGCTTTTACTTTCTTAAGCCTTAGATTTTTTTCAGATGGAAAAATTAAACAAATTTAAAATTTTGACAGAAATCACACTGAACAGAAACAATTGGCTTTTTCAATTCACTCCACTCCATTATCATCTACCCTGAGAAATGGAATCTGCAACTAAGCATGGAGATATCTTAAAAATTACCGGAAATCATATTGTTAGAGTTACTTACTTATATCTGATTACATTCAAATCTATTTTAAATAAGTTTATTTCCATTTGAAAAATCAAGATAAGAAACTCTTGCTTCAATTAGGAAGATCGGTCTCTTACAGTAGGTACTCTTCAGAAGTATCTTCTTCTGTTTGTTTATATATAAAAAATGATCCATATGGTCTGACTGAGACTGGAGGTGCCCCAGAGAGCATGACCCCTGGACTCTCTATCAGCCCAGAACTAAAACAATTTCCAAGGCCAACTCTTCAGACAGGGATTGGACTGGACTGTGGGACATAAAGTGATACTCATGAAAAGTGTGCCTCTTAGTCAAGTAGATACAAGAGACCAAAGGGGCAGCTTCTGTCCAGAGGTGAGATGGGAAGGCAGAGAGAGTTAAGAGCTGGTTGAATGGTCATGGGGAATCTGGGGCAGAAAAGAGGAGTGTGCTGTCTAGGGCCTCATAACAATGTATGTATAAAAATTTTGCATGGGAGACTAACTTGAAATGTAAACTTCATTTAATTACAATAAAAAAAAGGAAAAAAATGATGCCATACTGTCAAAAAAGAATTTCAAAATATTTCAGTCCTCCCATGCCTACTCCCATTCTGCTCCAGAAGTAAAGAGAATTTTTCTAAAAACATTTAACAAGCTAAACTCATTGAAGGGGAAACTCTTTTCTAGGTTTTGTCTTGTCAGTGTCAAGTCAACTCAGCCAACACAGTGGGACCACTCTTTAGTGTCGAATTATTTTATTTACTCATCATTAGTCATTTTGGCATTGTGTAGACATATTTGCATACTAATGTGCTTAATTCCATTCAAATAACTTCCTAAATTCCATAGCTCATAATCTTGTTGAAAAGTTCTCCTCCCTGTTCATCAATATGCATTATGCCATTAACTTTGTAATACAAACATATATCTTCATTTATTTGTGATATTTTTAAATGTTACATCAAAGGGAAGATTAATATTCAAAATATAATTATGATTTAGTACCACATGCATATCTGTCTAGTAGTCCTCCATAAGTTATTGTTTGTTTTGAAAATTACAAGTCAAAAATAACAATCAGAAAAACTAATTATGCTTTTGAAATGGAGCCAAAGTGAAGCAAGGCAATTTTATCCTACATCATTGGGTATTCTGGCAGGGATTTCATAACCTTTTTTCTTTGTTTGTACTATCACAGTTTATTTTTATATTGCTGGCTTTCATTTACTATTAGTACATATGGGAATCAAAGATATAAGTAGGGCAAGAAAATTTAATCTCTAAAAGTCCTTTATGTTTTCATTATGTGAAATTCATTATATGACATTTCAAGGCATTCATACTCACCTTTTCCATCTCATCTGTATAGACTATTATAATCAAATTATTTGAAGCAACCAGAAATATTAATTTGAATCTATCCAATATCAGCTATTCCAAAGCTAAGGAAAAACTTAATTTAGATTGCACTTTTATAAAATCCCATATTTCCAGATATGTCATCCCCTTCAGAGTTTAGATGTCATTTGGCTGTTGGCTGAGGAAAATGTACACATTTAGGGGACTGATATGACATCACTAGATATGGATGAAGTTGAGGTAGACAGGGAAACAGTCTTCTGTCTTTCATAGATTCTCCATCTATTTCATGGAATTATAAATATCTGTTCTCTTGTCTGAGTTCAGAGAACTGGGATGATGTATGGAATATATTGCAAGTATAGACATATATGAATATGTTTCACATGGTTTATTATTTGAATTTAATACATTTTCACATAAATTCTCTTTAAAGATAGGAGACCAGGTAACTGTAATGAAACACAAAAGATTTATGAAACAATTAAGACCCTTCAAAAATAACTGATTGATATGCCCTCATCAAAAGCCTGGACTCGTGCCTTGTCTCAGACATCAAAGCTAATTAGAATATGTACTTTCCCAGGGAAACTGTAGGATGCTGAGAGTTACTTTCATTAAGGGGAAGATAGGAGAGTGGAGGATGTAGGAAAGAAAAAGGGTTGATCTCTTACTATGCTTTCACAAAAACAATTTTTCTCATTTACTCTTTAGAAGAGATCCAATTAGTACGAGAATCTGACTCATTAGTAAGAGAATATGACTTAGTTGGAATGTTAGACTAGCCAACATCACTAATCCCTTTCTAAAAGCAACGTTTTTACTAGAATCATAACTATAACAATAATTCTTAGCATTCATTGAGGGACCCACTGAAAAGTCAATCCTATTAAAGCATTTGCATGCATTATCTCTTTCTACTGTCTCAGATATCCTTCCAATTAAGTGTTATTGTTTTTTTACAAATGATAAAACTAAGTCATAGACAGACTATTAGAGAAAGAAAGCAGAAGTGCCTCTCATACTTATATCTAACTTCAAAAACTGAGCTCTAAAATTTTGCAATAAGGAGCACGCAAAGTGCCTCGTGACCTATTGTTCATGATGGCAACTAAATATCTTCCTTATGTCATCATTCCCAAGTATGAGCTACATATCTTGCCATCCCCAGAAAAGTAGAGGGCAGGTGCCATCAAGAACAAATGTCTGTGATCAGCTTTACGACCATTCTAGTAAATTCATAGCAAAAGAATAATTTTAAAACTTAGTCTTTGTGGAGAGAAGGATTTCTAAATTCTAACACTCCTGCTTTACAATACCAAGCATTAGACCAAGAAGGTTATCTACAATATTTTCTCTTCCATATAGACAGGTACCTCTTCCACTATTAAGACTAAGCTGTAGACATGCCACCTCCAGGAAGAAGGAAGTTATGATGGAGAAAAATCCAATTCTAAAAAGCATACTCCTGTAAAGTGCTCTGCTTCAATCCCACAGGAGGTTGAGAAGCAGAAGAGGGGGAAAAAGACTGCTGGTGGTTAGCAGCAGAGCTCTTTAACCACAGCCACTACAAGGGCTCCTTTACATTGAACACAGTACATACTTAACCGTTTCTCATTATTTAGTTATGTGCTGGGCATGGTGCTACGGATTGTGGGTAGAAATAGCATATACATATAGTCTCTGTTTTCATATAGTTTAGAGCAGATATGGACAAACTACAATCTGTAAGCAAACACACTCCCACATGTATTTGTATAAATAAAGTTTAATTGGAACACTGCAACATACGTTTGTTCATTGTCTATAGTTGCAAGAACTGCATTTATAGAGATTGCTCTTACAAAAGCAGTGTGATACAGTTGAGAGACTGCAGAGCAATAGTGCTCGAATCTTAACGAGGTTGGGGAGCTAAAGTAGGAACTGCATCAAACATGTCCTTGTCAATCCCATATTAAGAATTTTGGTTTTTATTCTAAGAACAGTGAAAACCCACCTAAGGCTTTTAAATTTGGGGTGCAGGAGTTAAGAGGGTGAAAAGAGTAGACTATGACATGACATGGAATCCCTTGGTGGTGCAAACAGTTAATGCACTCAGCTGCTAACTGAAACTTTGGAGGTTCAAGTCCACTAGGGGCACTTCAGAAGAAAGGTCTGGTGATCTACTTTCAATAAATCAGCCATGAAAACCCTGTGGAGTACAGTTCTACTCTGACACACATGAGGTAACCATGAGCTGGAGTTGACTCCATGGCAACTGGATAAAAATGACATAATATAATTCTCATACTGAAAAATAAAAAGATGATGAAAGGAGAAGGGACCCTGAGTGGATTAAGAGATTTAGTAGGCTATTTAGACTAACCAAATGAGAGAGGGTGACAGATTTAAAAGGTGAGGATTATGAGTATACAGTAAATGTTTAGGAGGTAACACTGTCAAGAGTGGATGATGGGACTGGAAAAGGGATCAGGGAAAAGAAGGTGAAAATCAATTTTGAAAATAACAGTCTGTGTCCTGAACGTACTCATTTAGTACCTACCCGATGTTTTACATGAATGCTGGTGATTGATATATGTTAGTGTTCTCAAAGTATTGAGGAAAATTAATTTCTACAAAAGATAGCCAGATATCTGACGTTTTAATAAATCCATCACAAGTTTTATTTTCTTAATTTTTTAAATGCATAACCGGTTGTGCCAAACCCGTTGCCGTCGATTCCAACTAATAGCGGCCCTATAGCATAGATATCACTTAATTTAATCAAATAGAATTACGTTTCTAATTTATCCCATGAACAACTTTTTTAAAGTTTCTACAATAAATCTGGAAGTCGTCTTTAATACCCCTAAGCTCATTATGAAATATGACTCTGCCTGTGTCACAGCAAATGTTTCTTTTCTCCTACTGATATGCGTATTGATTTCCTCAATATTCAGAGGCATGGATTTCTAATAATAATAGAGTGAAATGGAATATGATCATATTTACTGTTTGATGAATGGCATGTGTGATCATATGTATCAGAGAAAAAACATAAGAACAAAGACTAGCAAGGCACATTATTATCCCTACTATAAATGAATGAAAGTTTGAATGGCCAATATGTTTTAAAAATGAAGATTGTGACTTCCTTGTGCTTTCTTTTGCTGAATTCTATCATAAATAACCTTTCATTGTGTCATAAAAAGAATCTAAAATTAAAAAACGTAATTGTGAGAAATTCTAAAAGCCCATTTTCATTGGTAATAGAGGAAATTGAATAACGTTCAAAAGTATTTTAATGATAATTTTGATTTGAAGTAACATGATCATTGTTTTACAAATGACCCATGCATACAAACAGATATAGAGGCCCATACTTCCCAGAGTTCCATGAGGAAAACGCATTTCATAACTAAATAATACAGCAAGTTTTTAAAATGAATAAAATCTGTAAAATGTTATCTATGAATTCCAGGTTTTGTCCTGCAAAATCCTTCTAGAGTTATTCACATGTAAACTCAGTTTCAATCGTTCTAAAAATCAACTCATAATTCTTCTTTCTAACATACTATGTCACTGTTTGTGAAACCACGTTGATCCCAGTAATTAGGTCTTAAAATCACTGATTTTCTTAGATAATTTTCCACTCTTTAATATTTTATCAATCCCAAAATTCTGTTGATTTTTTTCACAACATTGTTCACCTTCATTTCTCCTTTCTCTCCCTAAAGGCAGCATAAAACAAGTACTGGTCCAAAGTATGGAGTGAGTATCTACTCTATATATTAGATATAATGTAAAAAGATTAAGAAGGCCTAGGTACTTCTTTCAGGGAATTTATGTTCTAAATTTAAAGATGTTTAGTTTGTAATCTAGGAGATTATCATGTAGGCAAGTCCTTCCTTTCAAAATGACTAGGCTTCTTGGAGGAAAAGCAAGTAACCATTTCTACCTGGAGGGAGAAAAAATTTAAAAAGGAGTTCGTGTTCTGTGCTCAGCAAGACATCAACTAATAGGCAATAGGAGAAAACAGTGAGATGAGGTGAAGGCAAGAAAAAGAAAGAGAAAGGTAAGAATCAGTTTGCCCACTGGAAACTCCAAAAGTCCCCTGGAGTAAACCTAACAGGAAAAATGGCTTTAAAGAAAACGATTATCTCAACAAGAAAGATAAATGGGGAGGGACTTCCAGAATGACAGTATGAGGAGTTCTGCAGACCTGCTTCCCAGAAAAAAATATTGAAAACCATTAATAAGATAAAATAAAATAAAGTATCTGGTAACCATCTTAAAGACATACAGCAAATGAAAAAATTCATATATTCAAGAAAATCTACTATGATTTGGTAAGAACAGTGAAAATCCGTGGTACTTGAACAGAGATGTGATTTTTTTCCTCTCTCTATCCAGCTCTACCAGATGGAAACTCCTTTCCAAACTAGCACATTCAAGAATATAGTGTTCCCTATAACCTTATTCTACAGTCAGAGGACCATATACCCAGGAGAAACAGGATATCAGCATTTCTCATCCTGCTCCAGAAATCAATTGTTGGGTTTGTGATATTTGCAGACGCAATATATGTAAAAAGATAAAAGGAAAATAGCTAGACAGGAATAATATTTCTACATTGCACTGGAATTAAGTTAGTATAAATAAAAGCTGATTCTGTAAGTTACAATATATATGATAGAACCTAGAGCAACCACTAAGAAAACAACTTAAAATACATAGTGAACCAATCATCAGAGTAATTAAAATACTGCATTAGAAATACTCACTTAATGCTAAAGGAAGCCATAAAGAGTAATGGAGAAACAAAAGATACATGAAACATAGAAAACAGAGGTGAAATAGTACTAGATACGAACCCAATTATAACAATAATAACATTAAATGTGAATGGATTAAATAATCAGATCAAAGCCAGAGGTGGTCAGACTGAATTAAAAAAAAATTCTGTCTATATGAGACATACTCTATTTTTGTTGCTGTTAGGTGCCATGGAGTCACTTCCAACTCATAGTGATACTAGGTACAACAGAACAAAACACTGCCCAGTCCTGTGTCATCCGCACAATCCTTGCTATGTTTGAACTGACTCTTGCAGTCACTGTGTCAATACAACTCACTGAGGGTCTTTCTCTTCTTCAGTGACTCTCTACATTACCAAGCATGATGTTCTTCTCCAGGGACTAGTCTCTCCTGATAACATTTCCAAAATGTGTGAGATAAAGTCTCACCGTTCTTGCTTCTAACGCACATTCTGGCGGTACTCCTTCCAAGACAGATTTGTTTTCTTCTGGGAATCCATGGTACATTCAATATTCTTCACCAACACCATAAATTCAAAGGCATCAATTTTTCTTCCATCTTTCTTCTTGTCCAGCTTTCACATGCATATGAGGTGACTGAAAATACCATGGTTGGGTCAGGTGCCCTAAAGTCTTCAAAGTGACATTTTTGCTTTTTGACACGTTAAAGAAGTCTTTTGCAGTAAAATTGCCCAACGAAATACATTATTTGATTTCTTGACTGTTGCTTTCATAGGTGCTGATTGTGGATCCAAGTGAATTGAAATCTTTGACAACTTCAAAATTTTCACCATTATCATGATGTTGCTTATTGGTCCAGTTGTGAGGATTTTTGCTTTCTTTATGTTGAGTTGTAATTCATACTGAAGGCTCTAGACTTTAATCATCAGTAAGTGCTTCAAGTTCTCTTCACTTTCAGCAAGCAACGTTGTGTCATCTGCATATCACTGGTTGTTTATGAATGGCAGATTCATGACTCTTGACACTGCCCTGCACATTAAGCAGGGTTGTCCTCACCTACCTACTCGGGGGCCTGAGCAATGGTGGCTCCACCCACTCCACCTAGCCACCCGAGACAAGGTTCTGAGAATAAATATTGCCTCCCAGTCGTTACAAACTACAGCACTGGGTGCTCAAAGTCCAGCTGCAAAACCTATTCACCTACGTGTTCTAGGGAACAAGGACACGCATTCCACCCAGGCTATCAGGGGCAGCCATCAGCCCCCTACCTTGCTCAGCACATAACCCCATACAGCAGCCAGATACCTATGCCTACTTCAACCACCCCTGTGTAGCTTTGCCTATCTAGGACTGTAAGTGAGAGCCTACACCACACACTTGGTGATGGATGACCTGGACTCCTGAGCTGAATCCACAAAGAAAAGAAAATGGACTAATGGGCTCACATACTAGTAACAGCTCTACCCAGCTGGTGACAGGACGTGAGAGCTTCAAAGACAGAAATAATCAAAGTAGCTCACACAACCAGCCTATTTGGGCACATCAAAACAAAACAAGAAAAGTAAGCAAACATAAAATAAATAAATATAATGACTTATTTATGGCTCAGAGACAACATCAATATCAAATCAGATAAAGAAACAGACCATGATGGCTTCAGCAAGCAACCAAAACAAAGAACCAAGAAACCTCCAGGGAGAAGAAAAGATCTTGGAATTACCGGAGGTAGAATTCAAAAGATTAATATACAGAGCTCTTCAAGATATCAGGAAGGAGATCATGCAAAACGCAGACCAATCCAAGGAAAATACAGACAAAGAAACAGAGGAACTTAAGAAGGTATACAAGAGCATAATGACAAATTTAACAGGCTGAGAGAACAAATAGAAATCCAAAAGATGAACAATAAAATTTCAGAATTAGACAACTCAATAGAAAGTAATAACAGCACATTGAGGCAATGGAAGTCAGAATTAGTAAGATTGCAGATAAAGAACTTGACACCAATTTATCTGAGGAAAAATCAGATAAAAGAATTTAAAAAAAATGAAGAAACTCTAAGAATTATGTGGGACTCTATCAAGAGGAATAACCTACAAGAGATTGGAATACCAGAATAGGGGAGAATAACAGAAAATACAGAGAGAATTGTTGAAGATTTGTTGGCAGAAAACTTCCCTGATATCATGAAAAATGAGAAGATATCTATTGAAGATGCTCATCGAACAGCACACAGGGTAGATACCAAAAGAAAGTCATCAAGACATATTATAATCAAACTTGCCAAAACCAGAGATAAAGAGAGAATTTTAAGAGTAGCTAGAGATAAATGAAAGTCATCTACAAAACGGAGTCAATAAGACTAAGATCTGGTGACTCAGCAGAAAGCACACAGGCAAGAAGACAATGCGATGACATTTATAAAGCCTTGAAGGAAAAAAATTGCCAGCCAAGAATTATGTGTCTAGCAAAACTGTCTCTCAAATATGATGGTGAAATTAGGGCATTTCCAGATGAATAGAAGTTTAGGGAATTTGTAAAAACCACACTAAAGTTAAAAGAAATACTAAAGGGATTCCTCCAGTTAGAAAATCAATAACGTCAGATAACAACTCAAGACTAGAACACAGGACAGAACAACCAGATATTAACCCAGATAGGGAAGTCACAAAAGTAAATCAAAGCTAAGACAATGAAAATAGGGAAACAGAGATGTCAATATGTAAAAGGTGACAACATATCAATAATTACACTAAATGTGTGATGATTAAGATTGTATGTCAACTTGGCTAGGCCATTATTCTCAGTGTTTTAGCAGTTGTATAATGTTGTGATAACCCCCATGATGGAATCTGCTGAGTGGTACTGGCGGAGGCAGGGCCAGTGGCAGCTCACTGCCGCCTCAGTTTTATCTCTCTGCCTTCCACTGGTTACTTTCTGCTTATTCACCTTGCCAAGGTTTTTGGCTTGTTCTAGACTCAGTAGCTGCCTCTTGTTGTCTCACCTCTGGTTCGTGGGCCTTGAGCTAGCAGCATACCTGTTGATCTTGGAATTCATCAAACTTCTCAGCCTGTGAGCAAGAGTCTGGTTCCCCAACCTGCTGACCTTGGGTTGGCCAATCTCTGCAGCCATGTCAGTCAGGAGAAACCTTGTGGTATTGTCTGCTGATCTTGGAATTCATTGACCTTCACAGCCTGTGAGTGGGAGCCCCTCTCCAACCTGCCAACCTTGGGTTTACCAGCTTCTGTGGCTACGTGAACTGGGACAGGCCTCTACCCTAATCTGTGGACTTGGGATGTTTTAGCCTCTACAATTGTGTGAGCTATTTCCTTAAATAAATCTCTATGTATATTTATATGCTTTACTGGTTTTGCTTTTCTAGAGAACCCAGCCTAAGAACGAATATAAATGGACTAAATGCATCAGTAAAGAGACAGAGAGTGGCAGAATGGATTAAAAAAAAAAAAAAAAAAAAAGATCTAGCTATATGCTGCCTCCAAGAGACACACCTTAGACTCAAAGCCAAAACCAAACTAAAACTCAAAGAATTGAAAAAATATATCAAGCAAACAGCAATCAGAAAAGAGCAGCAGTGGCAATATTAATCTCTGACAAAATAAACTTTAAAGCAAAATCCACCAAAAATGATAAAAAAGGAGATTAAATAAAGATTAAAGGGTCAACATACCAGGAGGACATACCATAATAAATATTTACGCACCCAATGATGGGCTCCAAAATATATAAAACAAACTCTAACAGCACTGAAAAGAGAAATACACAGATTCACAATAATAGTAGCAGACTTCAACACACCACTTTCGATGAATGACAGAACATCTAGAAAGAAGCTCAATAAAGACACGGAAGATCTAAATGCCACAATCACCCAATTCGATCTCTTAGACATATACAGAACACTCCACTCAACAGCAGTGAAGTATACTTTCTTTTCCAATGCATATGGAACATTCTGCAGAATAGACCACATATTAGGCCAAAAAGCAACCCTTAGAAGAATCCAAAAAACTGAAATATTACAAAGCATCTTTTCTGACCATAAAGCCATAAAAGTAGAAATCAATAACAGAGAAAACAAGTTAAAAAAACACCTTGCTGAAAAACTACTAGATTATAGAAGAAATCAAGGACAGAATACAGAAATTCACAGAATCAAATGAGAATGAAAACCTTTGGGACACAGCAAAACCAGTGCTCAGAACTTAATTTTTAGCAACAAATGCACACATCCAAAAAGAAGAAATTCCAAAATAAAATCATTAACCCTATAACTCAAACAAATAGAAAGAGAGCAGCAAAAGAAGCCCTCAGGCACCAGAAGAAAGAAAATCATAAAAATAAGGGCAGAAATAAATGAAATAGAGAACAGAAAAACAATGGAAAGAGTTAACAAGACCAAAAGCTAGTTCTTTGAAAAGATCAACAAAATCAATTAACCATTGGCCAAACTGATGAAAGAAAAACAGGACAAGAATCAAATAACCCAAATAAGAAATGAAATGGGCAATATCACAACAGACCCAACTGAAGTGAAAAGAATCATAACAGAATACTATGAAAAATTGTACTCCAATAAATTATGAAAACTAGAGGAAACGGATAAATTTCTAGAAAAACACTACCTACCTAAACTAACACAAAAGAGGTAAAAGAACTAAATAAACCTAGAAAAGAAGAAGAGATTGAAAAGGTAACTTAAATCCTCCAAAAAAAAAAAAAAAAAAATCCTGACCCTGACGGCATCACTGGAGAATTCTACCAAACTTTCAGAGAAGAGTTAACACCACTACTACTAAAGGTATTTCAGAGCATAGAAAAGGATAAAATACTCCCAAAATCATTCTATGAAGCCAGCATAACCCTGATACCAAAACCGGGTAAAGACACCACACAAAAAAGAAAATTACAGAGCAATATCCCTCATGAACATAGATGCAAAAAACCTCAACAAAATTCTAGCCAGTAGAATTCAACAGCATATCAAAAAACAATTCACCATTACCAAGTGGGATTCATACCAGGTATGCAGGGATGGTTCAACATTAGAAAAATGATCACTGTAATCCATCATGTAAAATAAAACAGAAGGTAAGAATCACATGATCTCATTAATTGATGCAGAAAAGGCATTTGACATAGTCCAACACCCATTCATGATAAAAAACTCTCAGCAAGATAGGAATAGAAGGGAAAATCCTGAACATAATAACGGGCATTTATACAAAACCAACAGCCAACATCATCTTAAATGGAGACAGTCTGAACCAGACAAGGATGCCCTTTTTCACCACTCTTATTCAACATTGTGCTGGAGGTCCTAGCCAGAACAATAAGGCAAGAAAAAGAAATAAAGGGCATCCAAATTGGTAAGGAAGATGATATGATCTTATACTCAGAAAACCCCAAAGAATCCACAAGAAAACTACTGGAACTAATAGAAGATTTCAGCAAACTATCAGGATACAAGACAAGCATACAAAAATCAGTTGGATTCCTCCACACCAACAAACTTCGAAGAGGAAATCACCAAATCAATACCATTTATAATAGCTCCCAAGAAGATAAAATACTAAGGAATAAATCTAACCAGACATGTAAAAGACCTATACAATGAAAACTACAAGACACTACTGCAAGAAATCAAGAGACCTACATAAGTGGAAAAACATACCTTGCTCATGGATAAGAAGACTCAACGTTGTGCAAATGTCAATTCTACCCAAAACAACCTACGTATACAATGCAATCTCGATCCAAATTCCAATGACATTTTTCAATGAGATGGGGAAACAAATCACTAACTTCACATGGAAAGGGAAGGGGTCCCTGATAAGTAAAACACTACTGAAGAAGAAGAACAAAGTGGGAGGCCTCACACTACCTGATTTTAGAAACTATTATACCACCACAGTAGTCAAAACAGCCTGGTACTGGTACAACAACAGATACATAGACAATGGAAGAGAACTGAGAATTCAAACATAAATTCATCCACCTATGAGCAGCTGATATTTGACAAAGGCCCAAAGTCCGTTAAATGGGAAAAATACAGTCTCTTTAACAAATGGTGCTGGCATAACTGGATATCCATCTGTAAGAAAGTGAAACAAGACCCATACCTCAAACCATGTACAAAAACTAACTCAAAATGGATCAAAGACCTAAATATAAAATCTAAAATGATAAAAATCATGGAAGAAAAATAGGGACAATGCTAGGAGCCCTAGTATATGGCATAAAGAGAATACAAACATAAGTAACAAGGCACAAACACTAGAAGAGAAACTAGATAACTGGGGGCCACTAAAAATCAGACACTTATGCTTATCAAAAGACTTTTCAAAAAAGTAAAAAGATAACCTACAGACTGGGAAAAAATTTTGGCTACGACAAATCCAATCAGAGTCTAATCTCTAAAATCTAGAAGATACTGCAAAACCTCAACAACAAAAAGACAAATAATCCAATTAAAAATGGGCAAAGGATATGAATAGGCACTTCACCAAAGAAGACATTCAGGTGGCTAACAGACACAAGAGGAAATATTCATGAACATTAGCAATCAGAGAAACGCAAATCAAAAGTACAATGAGACGTAATCTCATCCCAACAAGGCTAGCATTAATCCGAAAAAACACAAAATAATAAATGCTGGAGAGGTTGTGGAGAGACTGGAACACTTATACACTGTTGATGGGAATGTAAAATGGTACAACCACTTTGGAAATCGATTTGGCACTGCCTTAAAAAGCTAGAAATAGAAGTACCGTATGATCCATCAATCCCACTCCTTGGAATATAACTTAGAGAAATAAGAGCTGTCCCACCAATAGGTATATACACACCCATGTTCATTGCAGCACTGTTCACAATAGCAAAAAGATGGAAACAAACTAGGTGCCCATCAACTGGCAAATGGATAAATTACGGTATATTCACACAATGGAATACTAAGCAAAGACAAAGAACAATGATAAATCTGCAAAACATCTCACAACATGGATGAATCTGGAAGGTGTTATGTTGAGTGAAATTAGTCAGTCCCAAAAGGGCAAACATTGTATGAGACCACTATTACAGGAACTCAAGAAAAGGTTTAAACACAGAAGAAAACATTCTTTGATGGTTATGAGAGTGGGGAGGGAGGGAGAAGAGAATTCACTAGATAGTAGACAAGAATTATCTCAGGTGAAGGAAATGACAACACACAATACAGGGGAAGTCAGCACAACTGGACTAAACCAAAAGCTAAGAAGTTTCCTGTATACAACCAAACATTTTGTGGGACAGAGTAGCAGGGGTGGGTGTCTGGGGACTATGGTTTCAAGGGACATTTAGGTCAACTGGTGTAACAAAGTTTATTAAGAAAGTGTTCTGCATCCCACTTTGGTGAGTGGTGTCTGGGGTCTTAAAAGCTTGCGAGCGGCCATCTAAGATGCATCAATTTGTACCAACCCACTCGGAGCAAAGGAGAATGAAGAACATCAAAGACCCAAGGAAAATATTAGCCCAAGAGACAAAAGGGCCACATAAACCAGAGACTCCATCCGCCTGAGACCAGAAGAACTAGATGGTGCCCAGCTACCACCTATGACTGCCCTGACAGGGAAAGCAACATTGAGTCCCTGACAGAGCAGGGGAAAATTGTGGTGCAGAACTCAAATTCATGAAAAAACACCAGACTTAATGGTCTGACTGAGACTAGAGGAACCCCAGAAGACATGGCCTCCGGACTCTCTGTTAACCCAGAACAAAAACCATTCCCAAAGCCAGCTCTTCAGAGGAAGATTAGACTGGACTATAAAACATAAAAAAAATACTTATAAAAAGTGAGCTTCTTCGTTCAAGTAGATACATGAGACTAAATGGGCAGCTCCTGTCCAGAAGTGGGATGAGAGGGCAGAAAGGGATAAGAGCTGATCGAATGGACACGGGAAACCCAAGGAAAGGGGGGAGCGTGCTGTCACATTATAGGGATTGCAGCTAGGGTCACGTAACAATATGTGTATAAATTTTTGTATGAGAAATTAACTTGTACTATAAACTTTCACCTAAAGCACAATAAAAATTAGAAAAAAAATTCTATCATGAGATCCCCGGTGTTATTTCTATCACCCAGGACTTATTTTCCAACTATTGATCCTTCTTCTTTGTTCCCAACTTTTGCATTCCAATCACCAGTAATTATCAATGCACCTTAATTGCATGTTTGATCAGTTTCAGACTATATAAGTTGGTAAAAATCTTCAATTTCTTCATCTTTGGCATTAGTGGTTGATGAGTAAATTTGAATAATATTTTATTAACTGATCTTCTTTGTAGGCCTATGAGTGTTATCCTATAAGTGACAGCATTGTACTTCAGGACTGATCTTGAAATGTTCAACAGTGAATGTGGCACCATTCCTTTTCAGTTTGTTCCCGGCATAGTAGACCATATATTTGTCCAATTCAAAATGGCCAATACCAGTTTATTTCAGCTCACTAATGCCAAGAATATCGACCTCTATGCATTCCATTTTTGACGACTTCTAATTTTCTTAGATTCATCCTTCATACATTCCACAGTCTGATTATTATTGGATGTTTGAAGCTGTTTTTTCTTCTTTTAAGTCATGCTATATCAGCAAATGAAGGTCCCGAAAGCTTGACTCCATCCACTTCATTAAGGTCGCCTCTACTTTGAGGAAGCAGTTCTTCCTCAGTCGTATTTTCAGTGCCTTCCAACCTGAGTGGCTCATCTTCTGGCACTATCTCAGACAATGTTCCACTGCCGTTCATTCTTTATATACCATTAATAGAAAGTTTAACTGTTTTAGATATAACATCTTTAGGAACATTATTAGATCAACTATAGAAAATAAAATTAAATTAATACTTGCATGCAGGGAATAAATTTGCAACCCATTCTGTATTTAGTGAACCTTTTGTTTTAATTTTTTTGCTTTTTAATATGGGATGTTCAAAAAACATCTCTATTGAGTGAATAAAAAAAGAGGACCCTTGACTTGCAAATTATTAACACCACCAAATCAGAAGGAAAGAAGCAACAGAAAACCTCTGTGATTTTATAAAAGAACTTTCTCAACTGGAGATATCAGCATACAAGATGAAAAACAAGCTAAAGGAACTTTTTTTTTATCATTTTTCTAAATGTAAGTATAATTGTCACTTATGTTAAAAAATCTAAATTCTTGAGGCCATTTCCCTTACCTTTAAAATTACTATGCAGACTCTCAAGGTAAGGACATACAATATACCCAGTATTAAAAAAAAAACAAGCCTGTCATTCATTCATTTGTATATGGAATAGTTCATACTAAGAGAATGTAACATTGTTCACGCAACTATAGACTAAGTTATAACTCTAAGCCTGGTCTTATAAGGAGAAGCAAGAGTCCTATTATACTATTCTCAGGATACTCTGGGGAGTAGGCAGCCAAGTTAATAAGCTCCTTTATCTCACTTTTATGTTAACAGGTTAAAAATAGATCAACATTAACTATCAAGTCCCAATGTTCTTTAATGATAACATTGGTTGAGAGTGAAGTCACATTTTAAATGAACTGACACACCTGGTAATATGTTGGTGCTACATAAGAGTCTCATTTGGTTATTGTGTTTTTCTTCCAGGCAGCTCACCAAAGAGCCAATCTTTCAACTTTTATTGTGTAAGCAACTGTACAATTAGGATTTTAAATTTAAATTTAGCTTTACACAACATAGTCAATAATATTTCACCATTGCACACTTTTTAACAGTTGTCTGTTGTATAATCAGCATGAAATCTAACAAAACTGTGCACTAAAGAAACTCAAAGACACCTGCCTAACTGCTTTATTGAGTGTTTGAGCAATTCCATGGAAGCTTTGTGCACATCACCTGTGGTGGAACAGATGTGGCAACTGTGCGAAGCACATATTAATGTTATAGAATACCTGCCAGAAAGAAATTCCAAGTGCAGAAGAGTATATTTTAGATTATGAAAAGGGCTGCTAGGCATTCAAATCACCTTCTCATATTACATGATTTTAGGCTTAAAAGAAGACACTATAGAAGACAGATCAAGCTGAATAAGAATTTTATGATGAAAAGCTAAAAAATAAATTATGGTTTTAAGAATTTTTTCAATAAACAAATGCATTTTAAATATAAAACTGAAAGTCAAAGTGAATAGAATATTTAGTGTGCATGGAGGGGTGTTGTTCTATTTATTTATTTGATTTTTGTATTTAAATGAATCTTAGTCAAGAGAGATTTAGAAGATATTACGAAAAGTGTTTATGTTTGTAATATTTTGAATAATTAGAGTTTTTGCCAGCTCTGTAGTGCCTCTTCAGTAAAAGGATGAAATAGAGGGGAAAATAAAAGTTATAATATCTAAAAGCATAAAGAAAGAGAAGGACACAGCCTCAGTGGGACACTTGTACTCTACGCCTGGCGTTTCCATGGAGAGACGCTCCAGATAGATAGACCACTCTCTGTATCTGTCCCTACCCCACAATCCATTTCGTGTTCTCAAGGTTGGAGAGAATAAATTATTCCAACTGATGGGTTTTGGGAAAAGTACTGAGTCTACTGTCTCTTTTCAGATCTGCTTCTCTGCAGAGAAGGTGCATTCTACACTATTCTGTCACAGTGTGCTAAACTCGATGGAAGCCTGCAGTAGACCAGTGCTGCCTGAGATAATACTTGATTCTGCTTTGAATGCTACCCATTGCCATCGAGTTGATTCTGACTCACAGTGATCCTAAAGGACAGAGTAGGCCTGCCCCATAGGATATCCAAGGCTGTAGATCTTTATGGAACCTGTTGCATCTTTCTCCTGATGAGCAGTGGGTGGGTTCGAACCACCCGCCCACGTTTTCATCAGCATCCTAGCACTTAACCACTGTGCCACCAGGGCTCTAACCAGCCCATTTTGTCTCATATTTAAGTTATGTCTTCAAGGTTGACTTAAGCAACAAAACAAAACAAGCAAAAAGGGGAAAAAACAAACTACTGAATTTTTAATTTCTATTTCTCAGTTGTTAACTTTAATAAGGAAGATAATCGTATTTTGAGGTCACAAACCTATGGAAAAATAATTCTGTAAAAGACAATAATGCCTGTAATTAGTTTTGTTGCATATTCATATTTTCATATGTAGTTTCTGCATGCTTTATTCAGCACAAATGTCAACATTGCTCTTCTATTTCTAGGGAAAATAATGAAAAGGCATGAATTTTAAAAGAAAATCAGAATACAAATAAGGGCAATAAAGTTAAAATTTGTATCCTTCTTTTGAGCAATCTACATATTTGAGAGCAAGAGTTGGGAAAAGAAATGCCTAGGCAAACCGGTTACTAATTCAGATAACTGAAAAGTGAATTCAGAATCTCTGAACTAGGTGAAATTGGGTTCAACATGAAAACCTATGAAGATTCAAATAAGTCCAAGAGAGCAGGCAGGAAGATGTACTAGGGTCTAAGAACAAGTACAAGGAAGCCAGATAAAACAGACTAGGGAGTCTGACCTGGAGAGACTCTCTGGAGGAACTCCAAACAATGAGGCTTCTTTTATGGAGCATCCACTTCAAGGTCAATTTGCAGACTAGAAAGGAGTAGTGCTGGTTGGAATATCAGTTACCAGAACTTATCAGGACTCCTGCTTAGTAGCTCTAATGATACCAAAGAGGTGCCCCAGGTGGCGTAGAAACGGAGGGAGGTGGAACAGTTACAAATACCTCCCTTAAACAAACCCCTGGCTCAACTGGAGAAATTACCCTTCTATACTTTTTTTACTCATTCATGTTATATTCATTTGAAATCTTCTTGGTAACCATTGCAATATTGCTTATTTGAAGCAAAGATAAAAGCTGCAAAAAGAGTATATAACCAGTCAAGTACTTAAAGTATTGTATCATTAGAATTTGAATAAAAATAGATTATCAAAATATTTGCACCCTGAATAATATATTCCACTCTTGCTTTTTATCCAGTGATAGGTTATATTAGGGAATAAAATCGTAAGAGAGATGCTAAAGATGTATTTCCATAATAAACTAAATTGATATCAATTTTATGGATATTTTTATACTTCTTCATAGAGTGAACAATATTTTAGTGTTTGCAATAATACTTGAAAGGCTTGAAGTTCAGAGTCTAAGATGGTAAACTCAAAAATCATGAAATTTTATATTATTTGACATGCAGTCATTTCAAGTGTAAAAAGCAGGTTACAAACAGTATTAGAATATGATCTTAGTATACACACAAAACACATACACACAGGTGTGCACACCACAAGGAGCTGGAAGATTATAGAGTGTGAACAGTTGTGACCTTTCATGGATGTGATTATGGATATTTTAACGCAACACCTTCATTCTTTTCTGTAACAAAGAAATATTTTTATGAAAAGAAACAATGTAAACAATGCGGGGGGTGGGGTGTGGGGAACTCTACACTCTATAAGGCATTACTGTTTCTAAATCATTATGAGACATCCTTGTGTCTTTGTTAAATGGTCTGTATGGCACAATAGATACAATGCTCTAAAGGTGTCCTTAGGGTCCTGACAGCACTAATATGGTGTCATTGCTCCCACTATAGAATAAAAATTCTCATTTATTTTTCACACACCTAATTTTCATTTCTCTCCCCATACAGCATATTTATTTCTCTCAAATGCCTAACCAGAATCATCATTATCATGTTGGCATTAATACATACAAGAATGCCGTAACAAAGCATTTGTTTCCAATCACCCGTAAAAGTCACCCAGTATTTAAATATTTTAAAATGTTGAAAACAATATCCTCATAAAATCCTGCTAGACAATAGCATCAAAATAACTGACTTTGATTTATGATGTGCCACTTCCTTTCAGAACATTTTGCCACTCAGAGAAAAAATGCTCATTACCTAAACAACATTCTGATTTGAATTTTCCTTTTTAAATTATTTATGTATTCTTCCTTTAAAAAATAACATAACAGGATATTGTTAAGGATATATTTTGAGTTATTTTTAATAGAGTGTTGGGAAAATTTGTTACTAAAATTCAACCTCTGCTGCAACGGAATCTTGATAGGAAATATATGCTTCAATAACTTAGAAATGGCTCAAAGAAACTTGAAGCTTTTCATGATTTTGTCTCCAAAGATTAGTTCCTTAATATTAATGAACAATGTGAATCCTTCCAATGTTCAGAATATTGTTTTGCAGAAAAATGTTGATTTCTACATCATCAAAATATAAAGTCATTTTCACGTTCAGATAAAAGAGAAAAAAGTTTCACACTATCCAGCATAGCTCTGAATACATATATTCTCATTAGTTAACTAAAAAGAAGGGAATCCTAGAGAGAATAAAACTTACGATTTGTAGCAGGGAGGCACAATTTATCACAATATAAGTTTCCAAGCGTGCTTCAGAGTGAATGACAGTTTCATATTGTTGCATTTTTTAAAATGAAATCATTCCAAATAACTGTTGTGTAAACATGATATATTCACTAACTGAAGATGTTTTATCACTTCTGTGTACAAAGCAGAACTGAAGCAGACAGCATGAAATTAAGGTCAGAGTCAGATCTGAAACCAGCACATGGTAATAATTGCATGGCTTCTTTTTTCTGCTTTTCAGGACAGACAGTTTCACTGTCATACCTTCATTTTTATTTTTTAAGAATGTTTAAAGCTTTGATATCGTATGTAAAATGATAGCAGATGTGAGTTAATTTTATAGTAGCTTTATTTCAAATAAACCCTTTCGGATTAATGTGAATATGGAACTCAAAGTTTTGCAATTACCATACAGAAAATGTGTTGCTATAGTACAATGTGATTCACTTGATTTTACAGTGACTAATTTGTTGTCAATTAGGTAAGTAGAAATTTGTGGAAATCTTGCTGCAGAAGAAAAATACGTTCACAAGTTTCCTCTTCAATAAAATAGTGTTGGGAAAATTGAAAAGTTTCAGACATTACTCAAACTGTGTAATGTTTTACCAGATTGTAACTGCCCACATAATTATTTAATATATTTTGTCATTGGCATTTAAAATCACCTATCCATGCTATATGACAATTTTACAAGACTTTTCTTAACATAGCATTTATATAAAACAATACACAGAATGGTTCTTTTCTTTATCTGAAAATATTCAAGGACACGTTTTTTAAATTTTCATTATGTTAAACAATTTCTGTTTACATATTCAGAGTCAAACCATCTAAATTAAAATACATATACTTTTAGAGATAGAAATAAAAGTCTCACCCAATGAATAGGGATGAAATGTTCAAATGAATAACAAAAAATAAGAATTTATTCATTTACTAACATAATAAAGTTTGGAAAGAAATATATAAGCCAGTGTTGCATTTCTTTATTTTTACATTAACCAACTGCTTCTCTCCATAAGGAATTCTAAGACATGCAAATTTTTGTAACATTTTCCCAGAATTTCTATCAAAATATTTCAAATACATCTATCTGTAATACTCAGAGAGTAATTGGAAATGTCTCGGATTTATCTCAAATATAGCTATCTGTAATACTCACAGAAAAAGAGTAATTGCATTGAATTTGTCTCTGAATTGTTTATTTATAATTAGAATATGGTCATTATAACAAATACTGCCATTGTATCATGTTAATATCATTGGTCTGTCACCTAACATTGGGTTTTCCCCAAAGTAACAAAATGATTTTCCAGGAAGACACAGGGGGATGTGTCTTGACTCATATACTGAAGCAATATGCAATCAAAAGCTAACATAAACAGAGTTCTTTCTAATATTATGCAATTAATTTAATGAATTTTTATTGAGAAACTACTTTGACTTGTGAAGCTTATTGTTCTTACTAAGATTCATTCATTTCTCTTGATTAGATACTTGTGGCTTGTTGCTAGCTTTTGGTCAATGTTTAGAGTTCTGAAAGAGTTGACTATGAAAACTTTCTCCAGTCGCTTTTATGGAGGAGTGAATTTTTGGAAGAACTTACTTCACCATTATGAAAATGCTTCTTCTTTTTGCTTACTTTTAATGTCATTTTTGCATGCAGAAAGTTGGAGTCTAGATATAATTGGCCCCACTCTAAAGTCATTGTCCCCTCTGGCCTACTTCATTTTAAGGAGCTGTATAACAAGACTCCCCACAACTTTTGCTATAGAAGTAAAATGGCTTTAATGCTCAGAAATTGCCCTACCTTTCTGATAACAGACTTCATCCATAAACTGACCTTTGAATTTCTCGCTGTCTTACCATATGTTCTAATTGTTGTTGTTAGGTGCTGTCAAGTTGGTTCCAACTCACAGCGACCCTATGTACAACAGAACAAAACACTGTCCAGTTCGGCGTCATCCTCACAATCATTATTATACTTGAGCCCATTGTTGCAGTCACTGTGACAATGCAGGTCATTGAGGGGCTTCCTCATTTTCAATGACCCTCTACTTTACTAAGCATGATGTCCTTCTCCAGAGACTGGTCTCTGCTGATAGCATGTCCAAAGTACCTGAGATGAAGTACTGCCATCCTCTCTTCTCAGGAACATTCTGGCTATACTTCTTCCAAGACAGATTTGTTCATTCTTCTGGCAGTCCATGGTATATTCAATATTCTTTGCCAACACCAAAATTCAAATGCATCAATTCCTCGGTCTTCCTTATTCATTGTCCAGCTTTCCCATGCATATGAGGTGATTAAAAATACAGTGGCTTGAATCAGGTACAACTTAGTCCTCAAGATGACATCTTTGCTTCTTAACACTGTAAAGAGGTTTTTTTGCAGCAGATTTGTCCAGTGCAATACCTCATTTGATTTCTTGACTGCTGCTTCCATGAGCATTGTTTGTGAGTCCAAGTAAAACGAGATCATTGACATCTTCGATAATATGAATTACGTATTTTCTCATTTATTTTATTATTTTATACAGCATTATTGTTATCAATGGATAGAATAATTCCTGAAGTCTTATCACTTCAAGTAAAAACATGTGAGAAGAAAATTTTAAGAGAATAATATGGAAAAAAATAGAAAATAATTTTTTTTTTTTTCCTTGAGTGTTTTTTTTTTTTTTTTTTTTTTTTTTTGTCTGTATCTCTTCAGCAACGTCTGCTATGAACTTTCCAACATATTTTTTCCTTGAGTGTAGGTGCACAAAGAGGTTAAAATGCCTTTAGTGATATAAGTGAACACAACGGTGACAGAAAATGTGATTGGAAGGATAGGAAAGGGCAAGGTCAGTGAGAGTCTCAGAGGCTATGATAACCACATATTCTCTTTATTCCTCTGTCTGGTAAGCCATGATCATGATTACAGAATGTGATAAACAAAAATGAGAAACTGATTTTATATTGATATATGATAAAACATATTTTATATTAATATGTGATATTCTTTTTTGTGTTCTCTTGCAGAACTGCTTACCTGTTTGACTAAGTCAATATAAATCCGAAAGTCATGATAATTAATTTGCTTTTATAACATTTTTGACTGTTTAAAAATTTTTTTTCTTTGTGTTTTAGAGAAAGCTGTCTAGCTTTTGCTGGGGATAAAAGTGTCAGTATGCTCACTAAAGGATCTGAGTGTAAAATTTGTCCTTACGCAGATGGTTAGCGATCCTCCTGTCCATCCAATTCTATCATCTTTCTGTTTGATTGTTACAATGTGAGAATTGTGTCCTTCCTCCTATTCCAAGTCAGCTTCTCTATGTATGCTCAGTATTCCACTTCATCTTCCTTTTTCAAAAATCTAACAATTCACATAGCTTTATTTTACACATCTCTGCTGTTTAATTTCAGCCATATCTTAAGAATTTTCAAATCTCTCAGATCTTAACTAACCAACAACGCCAACAAAAAAGCAACAACAACCTTCTCCTGATACTAATTTCCCCATAGAGCTATTGTCATCTATAAGATTCCACAAATGCTACTTTTTTGAAAGGTTATTTTTCTCTTGAAATCTTTATTTCCTCACTGAAACTTATTCCTCACTGCGTTAGACATGTATGTGCTGACCACTCCTAAATATATATTTCAAACCTTGACATCTCTATTGGGTTTTCAACTAATTCATTCACTTGCCTTCTCCATGCCTATTTTAGATATTTTCTACATTAAAAAAAAATTGCTATTGAGTCGATTCTAACTCATAGTGACCCTATAGGACAGAGTAGAACTGCCCCATGGTGTTTCCAAGGAGCAGCTGGTGGATTCGAACTGCCAACCTTTGGTTAGCAGCCAAACACTTAACCACCATGCCACCAAGGCTCCTTTTTCTATATTAGTATGTAAATATTTTTGATCCCTTCAGTCTTTCTTCCCTCTTCTGGAAAACCTCTCTTTTTCTTTTTCTTTTCTATTCTGATAGTATGTTAATAGTAGGTCCAATATATTCTTTATATTTATACCTCATTATAACCTGGAATTTAGGTCTACAATGATTACGTAAGGTCAGATTATTGAAAAGACTCAAGTTAAGGCTTTAATAAAGGTATACTACCAAAAATACAACAAAGAGCCCTAGCAAGATCTAGGTACCCAGGAGACTTCCAGATGCAGCTCCTCAGGACCCTTTCTTAGTCATATAGGATGGACTTCATGTCAGGATTATGAACCACAGGCATATATGTGAGGAATCTTTGTTTCAGAAGAACTCAAGGAAAAGTTTTCAGAGAGGTCTTTTATGCCTTACTGCTCACCTGGGAGGCCTGGTGGTGCAGTGGTTAAGAGTTTGTCTGCTAACTAAAAGGTTGGCAGTTCGAATCCAGCAGCTGCTCCTTGGAAGCCCTGTGGGGCAGTTCTGCTCTGTCCTTTAGGGTCCCTATGAGCTGGAATCGCTCAATGGCAAACTTTTTGCTCACCTAGCTAAGCCAAATTGAGTAAACAGTTAAACCAGGTATAAGTTTTCAATCTACACATCCCTGAATAATGCAAACAAGTTTGCCCTGGGGGCCACCAGGAGAGTATTGCACTTTAAATAGCACATCATAATCACTTGCTAGCCCATTCCATCCTTACATTTGCCAAGACCAGTTTCAGATTCCCAGACATTCTTGGAATAAACACAGATGTTGTGCTACACAGAACCTGAAACAAACAGGCTAATTAGGTCTTCTTCCTCATCCCCAGAAATTGAAATGAAAAGTAACAGATTGGCACATAAAAAAGAAGGATCATGTTAGCGTATATAGCCTGGAAAAAGGGAAATAGATTTTATAGCCAGAAAAATATATATTACTCAGATGAGAAGAGGGACGTACACATGAGAAATGGAGAGACAGAATTCCTTCACTATGCTATTGTTAAAACCAGAACCAGCTGCCATCAAGTTGACTCTGACTCATGGTGATTCCATGTGTGTCAGAGTAGAACTGTACTCTGTACAGTTTTCAATGGCTAAATTTTTCAAAAATAAATTGTCAGGCCTTTCTTCCGAGGCACTCTGGGTGGACACTAACCTCCATCTTTGGGTTAGTAGCTGAATACGTTAAACGTTTGAACCACCCAGGAACTCCTACTCTCTCATGAGCTCACACTTATACTCTGGGAAGATGTCCACCTTCATGGCTATCTCTGTATCTAGTAATCTGCCTGCTGAAAGAAATTGTGAGTAGTGGTGACCAGTAAAATAACTAGGACAAGCTGATACTTAGCCTGAATTGGTCTGTTTCTTCACTTTAGGGGATTATATTCAATCTCTTCAAGTTGATATGACTCTGGTCACAATACTTTGAGTTGGACAAACCTTAAGAAACTTGTTATGGGAACTGCAAAGTGTGTATTTGAAACAGTTAATGACTGCTCAATTTGCTATATAAATGTTATAATTTGATTTACCAGGTTACTTTAACTTACTGATTTTTAGCTTTTTTTAAGGTAGGATAAGTATATGGAAGAATTAAAAAAACGATGGGAATTTGCATAAGTTCTTCATGATTTGTAGAATAGAAGAGGACAGACATAGGCCCTCAACAGGTGGAAAAGTTAGGCTTATCCAATGTCATAACATTGTTCTACTTGCTAATACCAAAACCAAAATCAAACCTGTTACCAGTGAGTGGATTCTAACTCATGACTACCCCATGTGTTACAGAGAAGAACTGCTCCATAGGGTTTTCTTGACTAACTTTTATGGAAGCCTATCGCCAGACGTTTGTTCAGTGGCACCTCTTGGTTGGTTCAATCCACCAACCTTTAGATTATAGTTGAGCACAAACTGTTTGTGCCACACAGGAAACTTACTATCTAATAGTTTTATCATTAAATAAAATTTACACAATTCAAAATCATTCAGTAGTCATCAAATAAGGACTTGCAGACACCCATAGGAAGGTTCAAGAAACTTGTTGTTATTTTGGACAATAAAGAAGATAATAAAGCAAAATAAACTTTTAATAATTACATTTCAAGTCAAGAAACAGAATTACACAGAATTGAAATAACATGTCTTGAATGTATTGTACTTCTCAGAAAAACAGGTCTAATTAACTACTATGTAACACAGTTCAAATGAATCATTCTTCTTATAGGAAATTGATGATTCTAAGGGTGCCCATAAATTGTAGTACTAAGAAAATGTCTCTTGGACAGTTATTGCATGTCCCCTCTTCCTATTTTACAACACACTGAAAGACCTCTAAAATAATTAGTAAATGTTAGCAAAATGCCCCAAAGGATATATTCATTAGGACTAGAATTAAATTTACATGGAAAAGAACCCATTAAATGATTTAAACTTCACCATACACCTTGAAGTATTCCTTACAATTTGTTTTTTTACCTTTAATGTTTGTCTCACCTCACAGACACAATGTTTTCGAAAATCCATTTTGAGTAGTTCTTCATAATCTTTATGTTATTAAATGTTAATTTAATTTTAAAAGGAAGTGAACCAAAACAAATCAGTCATAGAAAAGGATACAGTTTTGTGGATACATTCCACTGAATTTTAAAGAAAGATGAAAACATGAGCAAATTTTCATATTGGCACAGGAGAAGAAAATATACATATATGTGTATGCCATTGTTGAAAGTGTTGTTATGCATTAACATTGCTGTCTAGAAATAATTACAAAATGAAGTAAGTTTATCAAGAAGTCATACCTCTTTCACAGAGATTTTCAGGGGTAAGGGGTGGGGGGAATGTAAAAAAGAAATTATATAGTTCAAAGAATCATGGTAATGGGATTAATTACAAGTTTGCTATTTAAGGCTAGAAAAGAAATAACCCAAAACTCTCAAATTTGAAACTAAGAAATCAGTATTTAAGTAGGCAGGAATGGTATGTCTGTTTATATTATTTAACCTGTTTCTATGCACTGAAATCAAACCTAAGTTGGACCAGATGAGTAACAGTATATGTCTCTGGAAAATTTATTCTCACTTTAGATTTATTATATAACACTGGCAACACTTGCCTTTCTGAATTTTCAAGTATACAGACTGTAGATAAAATACATTACACATCAAAGGAGAGACATGAAAATACGTAAACCAAATCTATGAAAATTAAATTATCTTCAAAAAGTCTTCTAGTTAAATTTTATACCCTTACCCACGTGTTCAATAAAATAAAATGACATAGCTATGAATATAAATGTCCATGAAATATAAATCCCTGATGCTCTATAAAGTTATGTCTAACTTTCCTGCTCACTCTGGGACCCAGAACTTTGTCCTAAATATCTTTTTAGATTCTTTTTCCATTTTTAATTGGATTAGTTTTATCTTTTTATTATTGAGTGGTAAGAGTTCTTTAAGGAGCTCTGGAGGTGCAACTTCTCAGAAAAACAGGTCTAATTAACTACTATGTAGCACAGAAGTCAAATGAATCATTCTTCTTATAGGAAATTGATGATTCTAAGAATGCCCATAAATTGTTATATCAAGAAAACATCTCTTGGAGAGTTATTTCATGTCCCTCTTCCTAATTTAAAACATATTGAAAGACCTCTAAAGTAATTAGTAAATGTCAGCAAAATACCTCAAAAAAGATATTCATTAGGAATAGAATTAAATTTACGTGGAAAAGAACCCATTAAATGATGGCAGTTCAAACCCACCCAGTGGCTCCTTGAGAGAAAGATAGCCTAGGAAACCCTATGAGATAGTTCTATTCTGTCACATGGAGTATTGTGAGTTGAAATCTACTCGACAGCACCTAAAAACAAAAATAATTCTATATGTATTCTTGTTATAAATCCCTTATCAGATGTTACTTTATATGTATGCATACAATGTAGCGTAAGTGGACATCATTGTCTTGTTTGCGATGGTAGGGAGAAAGGTTTCAGACTTTCACCATAAAGTTGACCTTAGCTGTTGGTTTTTCATAGATTTCCTTTATCTTGTTGAGGAGTTCTTTTCTATTCCTAGGTTTTCTATTCAGTGTTTTCATTACAAAAGTGTGTTGGATTTTGCCAAATGCTTTCTTGGTATATATTGAGATGATCTTTTTTTTTTTCTCTTTATTCTATTTGTACAGTGTATTACACTGACCGATTTTCATATATCAAACCAATTTTGCATTCATGGGATAAATCCCACTAGCTCATGGAATAAGATCTTTTTTAATATGTGTCAAATTTGATTTACTAGTATTTTTTTCAAAGATTTTTATGTCTATATTCATAAAGAATATTTATATGTAATTTTATTTGTGATGCTTTGATTGGTTTTGATATCAGGCTTCATATGAGTTAGTAAGTATTCTCTTCTATTTTTGGAAGACTTTATGAAGGATTAGTATTAATTCTTCTGAAATCATTTGGTGAAATCCACCAGTGAAGATATCTGGTCCAGGGATTTTATTTGTGGGGTATTTTTGATTGCCAATTCAATTTATTCACTTCTTATAGGTATATTCAGATAGTCTATTTCTTCCTGAGTCAGTTTCAGTAGTTTGTGTTTTTCTAGGAATTTGCACTTGAATAAAATGACTCAGTTAGTTTCCTCATATTCTATGAGATATTTTCTTGTCCACATACAAAATGTGAACCAATACTTGCTAATGTATTGACTTTTAAAAATATTGACAAACATCTTTGCCTTGTGTCTTTGGTTTTCTTCATTCTCCTTTGCTCCAGATTAAGTGGGATGTATGTTAGTACAGTACATATATCTTAGATGGCCATTCTCAAGCTTTTAAGACTCCAGATGCTACTCACCAAAGTAGGATGCAGAACATTTCTTTTATAAACTATGTTATGCCAATTGAGCTAGATGTCCCTAGAGACCATGGTTCCCTTAGCCCAGTAATTCAGTTCCTCAGGGAGTTTGGGTATGTATATGAAGCTTCTATGACTTTGCCTTGGTCAAGTTGTGCTGGCCTCCTCCGTATTGTCTACTGTCTTATCCTTCACCAAAGTGACCACTCAATTTATTATCTAGTTAGTGTTTTTCTCTCCTTACTCCTCCGCTCCCTTGTAACCATCAAAGATCGCAAGTATCACAGCCTCCGCTCGACTGAATCCAGAACAACTAGATGGTATCTGTCTACCATCACCGACTACTCTGACAGGAATCACAATAGAAGGTCCCAAACAGAAGGGGAGAAAAATGTAGAATAAAATTCAAACTCACAAAAATAGATGAGACTTGCTGGTCTGAAAGAGATGGAAGAAACCCCAATAGTATGGATCCTGGATACCCTTTTAACTCAGTACTGAAGTCACTGCTGAAGTTCACCCTTCAGCCAAAAATTAGACAGACCTATGAAATAAATAGTAACACATGTGAAGAACGTGCTTCATAGTTCAATCATGTATATGAGACTAAATGGGCCCATCAGACCAAAAGTAAAGACAAGAGGCAAGAAGGGACAGGAAAGCTGGACAAATGGAAACAGGGAATCTGAGGGCAAGAAGGGGAGAGTGTTGACACATTGAGGGGTTGGCAAGCAATGTCACAAAACAATTTGTGTATTAACTGTTTAATGAGAAACTAATTTGCTCTGTAAACCTTCACCTAAAGCACAATAAAAAAATTCACAGAGAAATGATGCAAGTTACTTATAAATTTCATTTGATGCTTCAAGTAATTATTCTATTAAGATTATTTCATTAATTATTTGATTTTTTTTCATTCATTTCCAGGAATTAAATTAAGGCTTTTGGAAATGCATTTTCTAGAAGTTAAAATAATGAACATTATTATAATTGCTATTGTAAGTTTGTAAACTTAACTAACAAGTTCAATATTAAAAAGTTTGGTAGTGATAATAAGCGTACGACTTTTGTATAGCTGAGCACCATGAGAAATATCATCTTCTTACTAAACTGATGCATTTGGAATTGGCTGTGGTTCAGACATAACAGACATAAGTATATATGTTATGTATAGACAGAGTGGTTAGGCAATAGTTGTTTTTTTTTTTTCTTGGCCACAAAGCTAATGTTGATTATAGGATATGTGTGTGTGTGTGTGTGTGTGTGTGTGTGTAGGTATATAAATATATATAGAGATGTGTGTATAGTTCATATTTAACATAAAGAAATATAATGTAAACTCCTTTGTTAGAATAACATTCTATTTAAAATTAAGATGAAATGGTTGTCTCTTCCTTTCCTTAACATATATCCCATTACACTTCCTGAACTTCATTAAATACAGTTGCTATCCCTACCAATTGTAGCTAAAGGAGCTCATGTATTTATAAATGAATAACTTCATGTCAATATTTTGTGTCTTACACAGGGCCTTCAAGCTCCGCAGAAAGACTGCATTTTTTTCCTTCATTCACTATTTTAACAATTATTTATTAAATTACTAATGTATACCAAGCACTAGGATTGGGGACAAAACAGTGAACAAAATAGACAAAAATCTCTCTCCCCATGTAGCTTATATTCTAGTGGGTGGAGACAAATAATAAGCATAATATGTAAATAACATAGTACATAATAGGTGATAAATGCTCTGGAAAATAGAGTACTAAATGGGAACTGAGAGGGCCAGGCTGAGTGTGGGCATGTTGCAATTTAAATACAACACTCAGAATAGGCTTAATGAAAATGCTAACATTTGAGCAAAGGCTTTCAGGAGTAGAGGGAGAGTTCCATGAGGATAGCAAGGGAAGAACGTTCTGGGTAGAAGAATAACTAGTGCAAAGCTCTGAGGAAAGAAAGCACTTAGTGTGTTCAAAGAAAAACGAGACAAGTGTGGCTGGGGTATGGTAGCAAAGGAAGAAGGAGGTGGAGTCAGATTTGAAGAGGCAAAGTGGTTTGATTCTGTGTGTTAATAGATGTTTCAGACGTCTATTACTTATCTAAGTCTAGAGTTCAGGGGAGAGGTCTTAGTTTTAGACCTAACTTTGGGAATTTGGAGTATCTAGATGATACTTAAAAGCATAAAATTGGATGAAGTCACGTAGGGTGTGAATGTAGACGGAAAAGATTTAGAGGCTGGAAAGGAGGAATTTAAAAAGAAAATGATTAGAAAAGGCCAGTGCTAGAGAAGGAAAACAAAGATAATGTGTCTTAGAAGTAAATTGAAAAAAAAAGAAAGGAATCATCCTATGTACCAGTGTTGCTGGTGCATGCCATGTGATCGTATCTAAGAATGATTATTTGTCTTACAAGTGCACGAGCCACAGTTACCTGGAGCAGTTTACTTTTGCTGTACTGAAAGTCATGCAATGTGCTAGAACTCTGATAGCAATTTACTTCAATAAAATTTTGTTGAAAATAAGAAAAAAAATGGTTTGAATTAACAACATTGTAAAATACATTTGAATTGAGGTGTATTATTGAGCAGATGGAAACCCTGGTGGTGTTGTGGTTAAGAGCTATAGCTGCTAACCAAAACATCAGCAGTTCAAGTCCACCAGTTGCTCCTTGGAAACCCTATGGGTCAGTTCTTTTCTATCCTATAAGGTCACTATGAGTTAGAATCGACTCGACGGCAGCAGGTTTGTTTTTTTTTTTAATTGAGCAGATAGTTTCCAGTGTGATGAATCCAATTTCAGTGTGTTTTTGAGATCTATATATAAATACTTGTTCATTCTATTCTGATGAATAGACTTCAATAAATGCTTAAAAACTTATATACTGTCCAAATTATTTTTAATCTTTATTTTGACATCAATTTGAATGTATAACTTGAATTTCTGTTAAAAGCAGTAAATCACTGCAGCAAATTAGACAATTTTAACAATGTAGCAAATTTTAAGTTTTACCAAACTTATGCTATAAAGAAGGAAACTAAACTGATGAAGGAAATTAAAAAAGAAAATGTTACTGCAGTCACCTTTTAACAACTGCATGGTGAAGAACTATGCTAATGACTATTAAGAAGAAAGTAAGTCATCTGTGGTCTCTAAAAGAGATTGTAAAATTATTCCCTTCTGTTCAAGAAAATCACTGGTTACGCAGTTTGACACATTTCATAAAGAATTGCAGCGGGATGTTTTGTTTTCTTTTTATGTTTCTGCATTTGAATTGGCATGTGAGAAAATGAGGACCTAGCAAACAGATAGAAGACGGTCTCCTTTTCTCTCGACATTTTCTTTAACTGATGCAAAGATCAAGGAGAGTTTTTAACAGCAGAATGTATTTTAACTCTTACTGAGTTTATAGTACAGGTCATAATCTACTGTGTTGTTTTTGGTTTTGGTAAGGAGGTTTTTTTGTTTTGTTTTGTTTTTTTGAGGTACAGTGGCTGGGAACCGCACCCAGGTCTCCAGCATGGAAGTCGAGACTTCTACCACTGAACTAACCACCAATGCCCGCACCACTCCTCTTTATTGCCTACAAATTGCGTACTGGATTGTGAGAGGCAATGTTCCAGAATACAACGCCAACTTTTTAAAATGGAAAGTCTAACTATAAGACCCCTCTTTCCAGCAGGTCTTCCCTCCATTCTCCCATCTACATGACTGTCTTTGAAAAACTCATCTCTCCTGAAGGAAGCTAGAGATTTCTTACATTCCCCCAAATCCCTGGGCTACCAGTTCCAATATTTGAAAATCGCACCATTGGGGAATTTGTCCCTTTATGTGAATTCATTCCTCCATGCCTGAGTTTAAATCAATGTCTTTATTAATGTACTCAATTGAAGGAAAAGAAGCATAGATGGAAAGGAAATACTCAGATTACCTACGCCAGGAACTGTGCTGGACCCTTTTGAAACATTAGCTCATTTAATCCTAAACATAGTCTCAGGGGGAGATATTATCATTTCCACTTAACAAATAAGGAAACTGAGGCAGAGATGCTTCAGCTGCAGAGCTGGGATTTAAACTGTAGTCTGTAAGTAGCCAAAGTCCATGAATTTTCTACTATACAATGCTGATCACTCATTCATTTATTTTCAAAATACTTATTGAGAGATTTTACGTGATAAGCACTGAGAATGTTAACATGAGAATTGAACCCAGTATTTTAATGACAGCTTTATTTTTAAAAATGGTTCTGTATTGCTGATTGGTAATTTGTGGTATTAGTGCTTGGCACGTAATAGAAACTTGAATACTTGAGGAATTACATTTATTTAATCTTCACCTCAGAATTTGATCATTTGTCACTTTGTATATGTATGTAGTTTGCATTATTGAATGTTTACCCTATGTATACTACTTTGGGACACAGTGGTGGTTCAGTGGCAGAATTCTAGCCGGTAAGGAGGTTTTTGAGGTTGTCACTTTGTGAAGTTATAAGGATGAAAAGATTAAGAATGATTTAGGATCAGTGAGAGAAGTATCACAATATATTTGACTATCTCTTAGCCACAGCTGCTATAAACCATTCAGCGCCAACAACTGACTGTTAATTGTGCAACTGTTATTAATGATAGTTAAAATTTTAGAATTTGCAAATAAATTTAAATAAATTATGGTTGAGTCAATATTACTTGCAAATAATACAATAATAATCAATTTTTCCAGTATGCTGCCTTGAGTAGAAAGAAAAATAAATTTTCAAGGACAGCTGTATACTGTTTTATAATTTTGTTTATTTGATTTTTTTAAAATTCAATAAACCCATATTATTATACATAAAAATATGTTTGCAAAGTGGTGGTGGAAAGTTGTTGAAAATCTAGGCAAAATTCATATATCTGTCTAACAATTCTGTATTAGTATGGATTATCTTTAATACAATTTTCTTTGGTGTTTTATACATTAGTATACTTTCTTTCTTCCTCTCTTACTTCTTTCCTTCCTTCTTCCCCTCCTCTTGCCCTCCCTTCTGCCTCCCTCCCTTCCTTCCTTCCTCTTTCCTTTATGTAAGTGATTGAGACACAAATTTCAAAATCAAAACTATACAAAAAATATATTAAGAGGAGCCTCAATTCCACACCAGTAGCCATCTACTGCATCCTCCATTATAGGTAATTATTTTAATATGTCTCTCCATTGTTTCTTTGAAGTAAATGAGAGCGTTAGTACTTAGTATATCCTACCCATTTTTTCTTTAAATTTTTGGTGAAAACATACACAACAAAACATACATCCATTAAACAATTTTTACATATACAGTTGATTGACAGTGGTTACATCACTTGGTGTCACCATTCGCCCTATCTCTGCCCGTATTGTTTCACCACAATTAACTTAGACTCTTTGCCCCTTAAAGTTTTCATCTGTGTTTTAGAATTACTGTTGTCTATTTAATCTCATACATATAATTCTTTAAAAGATTGCAGTGTTAAGTTGAACTTTATTAAACGAGCTAAACTGTTGTTTCATTTAAAGAAGACTTTATGGGATAGTTTCGGTTCGAGGTTTAAAAAGGTTTTGTCCGGACAATAGATAAAGGAGTGCCTCCAGTCTGAATGTATACAGTAAGTCTGGTTTCCAATAAGAATTTGAAGTTCTGTTGCACATTTTTTCCTCTTTTTCATCAAGATCCAGCTATTGGATCCTTGATCAAAATGTTTAGTAAAGGTAGTTAAGCACCATCCATTTCTTCTGGTCACATGGCAAAGGAGGAAGTAGGTCATGGGGAAATTAGAGCCACAGTCCATTTCCTTCTCTAATTCCTGGGTCTCCTTCTTCTGCTGCTGCTCCAGGTGAATAGGGACCAATTATTATGTCTTGGTCATCCTACCCTTTCTTACACAGAAGGTACCATCTACACCTTGCTTTTTATCACTTAGCAATATATTTTGGATACTTTTCCATGTTGGTACATAGATTACTTCCTCATACTTTTTTAAAAAATTTTTGTATTTTGTTACATTATACATAGAAAAAAGTGCACACATCAAAAGAGCACAATTAATTAATTTCACACTGAACACATCTATGTAATCAGAATTTAGAATAAGAAGTAGAACACTTAAGGCATGCAAAATCTCCATTTACAAAGTCACAATAACACATCCCAAGAGAATAAACCCTATCCTATCTTCTAATACTATAAACCGGAAAACAAAACCCATTGATTCTGACTCATTGTGTGTGGCAGAGTAGAACTGCTCCATAGGATTTTCTTGGCTGTAGTTTTTATGGAAGAACATCACCAGGCCTTTCTTTTGTGGTGCCACTGGGTGTAGCTGAACTGCCAACTTCTAGGTCAACAGTCAAGAGCAAACTTTTATGCCACTCAGGGGCCTTCTAACAACATGTTGTTATTATGTGCTGTTGAGTCGGTTTTCTACTCATAGCAACCCCATGTGACGGAGTAGAATTGCCCCATAGGGTTTTCTAGGCTGTAATCTTTATGGGAGCATATCGCCAGGTCTTTCTCCCATTCAGTCGTTGGGTGGATTGAAATCATCAGCATTGTTGGTTAGCAGCCACTTGCATAACCGTTACACCATCAGGGCTCCGTTCTAACACCGCACCCATTGCCATCAAGTCAATTCCGACTCATAGTGACCCTATAGGACAGAGTAGAACTGTCCCATAAGGTTTCCAAGGAACAGCTAGTGGATTCCAACTGCTGACCTTTTGGTTAGCAGCCATAGCTCTTAATCATTATGCCACCAGGTCTCCTCTAACAACATAGATTAGTCTTATTTATTTTCAACTCTACACAGAAGAATTCATGTATTATCTACTATTTTATTTACTTTTTTTTTTTGCTCATAATTTTCTTTGGAAAATTCATCCATGTCATTTTTAGTTTTAGTTCATGCACTCCCATCACTGTATAATGTTCTATTGTATGACAACATCAAAATGTATTGATCCTATCAAACCTATTTGTTTAGTGTATGACGTTTAGCTATTATAACCAAATCAAACCCATTGCCATCTTGGCTATTATGAAGACTGCTATCATGTGAACATACCTATTCATGTTTCTTATTAATCATAGGTAAACACATCTGTTGGCTATACACTCAGAGGTAGAGGTCCTTGGTCATAACTGTATATTATATACATATATACATATATATATATTCCTTGGGTGGTGCAAATGGTTAGCATTTGGTTGCTAACTGAAAGGTTGGTGGTCCGAGTCCACCCAGAGACATCTCAGAAGAAAGGACTGGCAATCTACTTCTGAAAAATCAGCCACTGAAAACCCTATGAGACACAGTTCTACTCTGACACACATGGAGTCGCCATGAGTGAGAATCAACTCTATGGCAACTGGCTTTATATATATATATATATAAATTTTATAAATATATACATTTTTATATATATAAATATGAAATATCCGTATATATACCCATATGAATGGATGTATGAATATATATATATATAAACCCAAAAAACAAAACCCATTACCATTAAGTTGATTCTGACTCTTAGTGACCCTATAGGACAGAGTAGGACTGCCCCATTGGGTTTCCAACTAGCGGCCGGTGGATTTGAACTGCCGACCTTTTAGTTAGCAGCCGAGCTCTTAACCACTGTGCCACCAGGGCTCCATATACATATTTTTGGCTTTAAAGGAAATTGCTAAATATCCACTAATTTACACTCTCAGTAATTCCACATCCTTGTCAATGCTTGGATCAACATAGGGTTGTGATGGGTTGGAACCCACTTGACAGCAATGGGTTTTGTTTTGTTTTTTTGTCAACACTTGAGATTGTCTGTCTTTTTAACATTAGCAATAGCAACTCTGAAGCAACATTGTGGGTTGAATTTGTGACAAATATTTTTTTTCTTTTTACTATGCTTTAAGTGAAAGTTAACAATTCAAGGTAGTTTCTTACACAAAAATTTATACACACATTATTATGTGACCCTAGTTGTTCTCGCTATAATGTGACAGCACACTCCTCCTTTCCACCCCGGATTTCCCATGTCCATTCAACCAACTCCTGTCCCTTTCTGCCTTCTCATTTCGCCTCCAGACAGGAGCTGCCCATTTAGTCTCAGGTGTCTACTTGAGCTAAGAAGCGCACTCTTCAAGAGTCTATGTCTTCTGTGTCTTATAGTCCAGTCCAATATTTGTCTGAAGAATTGGCCTTGGGAATAGTTGTAGTTTTGAGCTAACAGAGAGTCCAGGGTCCGTGTCTTCCTGGGTCCCTCCAGTCTCAGTCAAGCCAATAAGTCTGGTGTTTTTATGTGAATTTGAGTTCTGCACCAAACTTTTCTCCTGCTCTGTCAAGACTCTCTGTTGTGTTCCCTGTCAGGATGGTCACTGGTGGTAGCCGGGCACCATCTAGTTCTTCTGGTCTCAGGCTGTTGGAGTCTCCAGTTTATGTGGCCCTTTCTGTGCCTTGGGCTAATATTTTCTTTGTGTCTCTGGTGTTCTTCATTCTCCTTTGCTCCAGGTGGGTTGGGACCAATTGTGCTTCTTAGATGGACACTTGCAAGCTTTTAAGACCCCAGGTGCCACTCACAAAAGTGGAATGAAGAACATTTTCTGAATAAACTTTGTAATGCCAATTGACCTAGAAGTCCCCTGAAACCATGGTCCCCAGACCCCAGACCCTGCTACTCTGTCCCTCAAAGTGCTTGATTGTATTCAGGAAACTTCTTAGATTTTGGTTTAGTCCAGTTGTGCTGACTCCTCCTGTATTATGTGTTGTTCTTCCCTTCACCTAAGATAATTCTTGTCTACTATCTAGTTAGTGAATAACCCTCTTCCTCCTTCCCCACCCTCATAACCATCAAAGAATGTTTTCTTCTGTGTTTAAACCTTTTCCTGAGTTCCTATAATAGTGGTCTCATACAATATTTGTCCATTTGCAACTAATTTCACTCAGCATAACGCCTTCCAGAATCATCCATGTTATGAGATGTTTCACTGATTCATCATTGTTCTTTATAGTTGTGTAGTATTCCATTGTGTGAATATAACATCATTTGTTTATCCATTCGTTCATTTATGGGCACCTAGTTTGTTTCCATCTTTTTGCTATTGTGAACAATGCTGCAATGAACATGAGTGTGCATATATCTAATCGTGTGACTGCTCTTATTTCTCTAGGATATATTCCAAGAAGTGGGATTGATGGATCACATAGTACTTCTATTTCAAGCTTTTTAAGGAAGCGCCGAATCAATTTCCAAAGTGATTGTACCATTTTACATTCCCACCAACAGTGTATAAGTGTTCCAGTCTCTCCACAACCTCTCCAATATTTATTATTTTGTGTTTTTTGGATTAACGCTAGCCTTGTTCGGGTCAGATGGTATCTCATTGTAGTTTTGATTTGCATTTCTCTAATGGCTAATGATCGTGAGTATTTCCTCATGTGTCTATTAGCATCTGAATGTCTTCTTTGGAGAAGTGCCTGTTTATATACTTTGCCCATTTTTAAATTGGGTTGTCTTTTTGTTGTTGAGATTTTGCAGTATCTTGTAGATTTTAGAGATTAAACGCTGATCAGATTTGTTGTAGCCAAAATTTTTTTCCCAGTCTATAGGCTGCCTTTTTACTCTTGGTGAAGTCTTTTTATGGGCATAAGTGTTTGATCTTTAGGAGCTCCCAGTTATCTAGTTTCTCTTCAGGTGTTTGTGCACTGTTATTTAAGGTTTGTGTTGTGTTTCTGCCATGTATTAGGACTCCTAGCTTTGTCCCTATTTTTTCTCCCAGGATCTCTATCGTTTTCGATTTTATATTTAAGTCTTTGATCCATTTTGAGTTAGTTTTTGTGCGTGGTGTGAAGTATAGGTCTTGTTTCATTTTTTTACAGATGGATATACAGTTATACCAGCACCATTTGTTAAAGAGACTGTCTTTTCCCCAATTAATGGACTTTGGGCCTTTGTCGAATATCAGCTGCTCGTAGTTGGATGAGCTTATATCTGAATTTTGAATTCTGCTCCATTGGTCTGTGTATCTGTTGTTGTACCAGTACCAGGCTGTTTTGACTACCATGGCGGTAAATGAGTTATAAACTGAGGTAGTGTGAGGCCTTCAACTTTGTTCTTCTTCTTCTTTTTTTTTTTTTTAATTGTACTTCAGGTGAAGGTTTAAAGAACAAATAGTTTTCATTAAACAGTGTACACATATTGTTTTATGACATTGGTTAACAACCCCACAACATGTCAACCCTCTCTCTTCTCGACTTTTTTTTTTTTGGTGAAAATATACATAGTCAAAGATACACCATTTCGAAAATTTCTACATGCAGAGTTCAGTGATATCAACTATGCTCTTCCAGTTGTGCTGCTATTCTCACTTTAGATGAAGGTTTACAGAACAAAATAGTTTCTCTTTAAACAGTTAGTACACATGTTGCCGTATGACAAAGGTTAAAAACCTCACTGCACATCAACACTGTCCTTACTTAACCTTGGGTTTCCTGTCACCAGCTTTCCTGTCCTCTTCTGCCTTCTAGCCCTTGTCCCTGGACTGCTGTGCCTCATTAGTCCCATTTTGTTTTATGGGGCTGTCCAATCTCCCGCTGAACAGTGAACCTGGGAAGGGACTTAACCACTGAGATAAAAGGGTGTCTGGGGGCCATACTCTCGGGGTTTCTCCAGTCTCTGTCAGGCCAGTAAATCTGGTATTTTTTGTGTGTGTTAGAATTTTTTTCTACATCCTTCTCCAGTTTTGTCCAGAACCCTCTGTTGTGATCCCAGTCAGACCAGTCAGTTGTGGTAGCCAGGCATCATCTAGCTGTACTGGACTCAGTCTGGTGGAGGCCTTGGTAGCTGTGGTCTATTAGTCATTTGGACTAATCTTTTCCTTGTATCCTGTTCTCTTCCTTCTCCCATGCTCCCGAAGTGATGAGACCAGTGGAGTATCTTAGATGGCTGCTCACAGGCTTTTAAGACACCAGACACTACTCACCAAGGTAGAATGTAGAACATTGTCTCCATAAACTGTGTTATGCCACTTGATCTAGATGTTCCCAGAGACCATGGTCCCCACAGCCCTCTGCCCAGCAATTCAGTCCTTCGGGGAGCT
>NW_004443979.1:266461-269929 GCF_000243295.1 Trichechus manatus latirostris
CTTTGACTTTTAATAAATTCACATCTTTGTTTCTAAGGTGTGTCTCTTGTAGACAGCATATTGATGGATCCTGTTTTCTTATCCATTCTGTCACTCTCCATCTCTTTATGGGTGCATTGAGTCCAATTACATTAAGTGTAATTATTGATAGATGTGAGATTGTTGCTTTCATTTTGTAGTGCTTCTTTTTGTGGTGCTGACATTTTCTTTGTTCTTCTTACTCTCCTGTGCTGAATTACTTTTGCTTGTGGATTTTTTTTTCATTTCTTTTGTTTTTGCTGAGACTTTATGTTTTTCCTCCTGATTTTTATGAGTATGTTTGTTAACTCTCTTTCTGGTTACCATGAAATTTACCCTTCCCTTTCTAAGTTTGAAGCAGTAGATTATTACTTGGTATCACCTTGCTTTCCTCTCCATTAGAAGGTTCTATACCTACACCATTTATTCCCTCTTTTATTGTTCTGATGTTGTTGCCATTTACAGATTGACTGCTCTGATTCCCTGTTGCATTTCTTTTGGTTTTGGATAGTCCTTGAGAGTTCATTTCCTAGATTCGTATCTGGCTGGTACGATTCAGCGTCCTAGATTCAGCCTGTGAGTTGAAGCTGTTTGTTCTCAGATCAAAGAACTCCCTTTAATAATTCTTGTAAGTTTGGTTTGGTTTTTACATATTCCCTTAATTTATGTTTATCTGGAAGTGTCCTAATTTCACTATCATATTTGAACGAGAGTTTTGCAGGATATATTATTCTCGGCTGGCAATATTTTTCTTTCAAGATTTTATATATGTCATCCCATTGCCTTCTTGCCTGCATGGTTTCTGCTGAATAAACTGAGCTTAGTCTTAATTTTTTCCTCTGTATGTGACTTCTTGTTTTTCACAAGCTGCTGTCAGGATTCTTTGTCTTTTTTTGGTGAGTGTGATTATGATAGGCCTTGGTGATTTTCTTTCGGTGTCTCTCCTATATGGGGTTCGTTGAACTTCTTGGATGGTCAGCTTTTCATCTTTCATGATATTGGGGAAGTTTTCTGTTGGCAGTTCTTTGATGATACTGTGTTTTCTGTTTTCTCCCCCTTTTCTGGAACTCCAATCACTCTCAAATTTTTGCTTTTGAGTGTATCCCTCATAACTCTCAAGGTCTCTTCATTTTCTTTTTGTTCTTTTTACCTAGAGTTCCTCGAATAGTGTTGTATCCAAGTGTTTGTCTTCAATTCCACTGATCCTGTCTTCCACCATTTCAAATCTTCTCCTCAGCCCTTCTATGATGCTGTCCATTTCTGAAATCCTGTTGTTTATCTTTTGGATTTCTAATTGTTGTTTTTGTATAATTTCTAGCTGTGAATTTCTTTTGGCATTTTGTTCCTGCATTATTTTCCTGAATTCTTCCATTTTTTTGTCTGTATTTTCCATGAATTTGTCTGCCTTTTTAATGAATTTGTCTATTTTTTCCTCATTTTTGTCTGCTTTTTGCTTCAACTCTTTAATAATTCTGAGCATTAGAAGTTTGAATTCCCTATCAGGTAGTTCTAGTGCCTTTTCTTCTACTGGAAATTCATCTGGTGTTTTATTTTGGACACCTATTTTAACCATCCTGTCCTGTTTTTGTAAATGTTTTGATATTGTCTGCTGTCTTCGGGGCATTCAGTAGTTATTTTTCCCATTTATTGATTGTAGATTTGTTTGTTTCATCCTTTTTTTTTTTTTTTAATTTGTCTATGTCTGAGCAGGCGGGCTGTGTGTTCTTTTTTGTTCATTCATCTGTGGGCACGATACTTTCCGCCTCCTTCTCTAATTGGCATTATCAGTTGCTCAGATATGGTACAGCAGGGCAGGTCTAGCTGAAGAGGAGTTGCTGGGATGGGTTGTTTTTGGCACTTACTACAGCCACCAGAGCAGGTCAGTAATCACTGCAGGGCAGGTTCTGGTAAGCCATGCCTGTGCGGCTTGGTGGTGTGATGTTAAGCACACGATGCAGGTAGGCAGGATGGAGGGGGGAGATTGTTAAGTGTGGAGCTAAGATGGATATGGGAGAGAGGAGAGAAGAACAGGAGCAAAAAACATACAAACAAAAAAGAGTGCTATGGGAGCTTGCCATTGGAGTGGAGAGATGAGAGACCATGAAGTGGAGAAAAACAAAAAGTGGAAGAAGAAGAAAAAAATAGAAAAGAATGAATAAATAAAAATTAGAAACAAAAAAGAACAGCAATGCTCCCACAGATCCCACCGGTGCGGCTATGAGGTCTGGGGACATTGTTCCCAGGTGTTGCAATACAGCCTGGCTAGAAGGTATAGAGGTATTCAGTGCCAGGTATTCAGGGAACAGGAAGAGAAGGAAGGTATAGAGAGAAGAGACACAGTAATGAAGAAAGACAAAAAGGGAAGAAGAGGGGAAAAAAACCCAAATTTTATAAGAAAAAGAAAAGCCCCCCCAAAAAACAGAAAAAAAAAAGCATGAAAATAGAATTGTCTTCAGGGATCCCTCTGAATGTCTGCACAAGCTGAGGGGGTAGGTCCCAAGCCATGTAGCACTGCCCGGCCAGAATGGGCTCCCATCTCAAGAAAAGGAAAAGAAAACAAACAAACAATCAAAACAAACAAACAAACAAAAGCCCCAAGATCCCACCAGCTTGACAGCCCAGACTGGGAAGGAGTTCAACACTCGAACAGACCTCTGCAGCCCCTTAGGAAGAAGCAAAGATGGCACACGGAGCCAGGTTTTTGAGCAAAAGGAGGGGGAGGTGGTGAGAGGTAAGGAAGAAATCAAAAGAAGCAGAAAAAAGCAACACCAGCAGCCAACAAATGGCACTCAGGAAGCCAGCCTGTGTGGGCTGGTGGAATCCAAACAGCCAGTGCTTCCCAGCCAAGAGACTGTGGCCGTGGGACATAGCGGAGGCCGAGTGGAGGTGAGGAAGGGTGGGGGGTGGGAAAGTGTATATCCCAAATATCCAGTTGTTTTGCCTCCTGCTGGAAGCTTAGTTAATCTGCTTTCTCATACTCCCTATTTCCCAGTCTCTGATAGGAGTCCAAGATAGTGCATCGGCGCTGTGTTAGCTGATAGGGGACTCTGCTTGAATCTCTCCTCTCTCTCCATTCTCTGTCAATTTTCTCGCTCCATTTGGTGCTTGGTTGAGTTCTTTATCCTTCATTTGATGTTTTAGGGTTTCTGGACTGCTGTCTGTTCAGCTTAGTTTTTTGGATCTTTGCTGTGGAGGGAAGGCATGGTGCTTCTGCCTAGAGGGCCATTTTTCCAGAAGTCTCCTGTTCTTCTTGAGTAATGCTTTATTTATTTGGGGCCTCTTCCCTTTCCATATGAAGTTGGTGATTTGTTTCTCCATCTCATGAAAAAATGTTGGTGGAATGTGGACCAGGATTGCATTGTATCTGTAGATTGCTTTGGGTAGAATTGACATTTTCACTATGTTGAGTCTACCTATCCATGAGCAAGGTATATTTTTTCACTTATGCAG
>NW_004443979.1:271270-293509 GCF_000243295.1 Trichechus manatus latirostris
CAGTTGTAGGGTTATTGTTTTTATTATGGCCCTTTCTTCTTTTTGGATGTGTGCATTTATTGCTATAAACTGACCTCTGAGCACTACTTTTGCTGTGTCCCAAAGGTTCTGGTAGGATGTATTTTCATTCTCATTTGATCCTATAAATTGCTTTATTCCATCCTTAATTTCTTCTATAACCCAGTAGTTTTTGAGCAAGGTAATGTTCAGTTTCCATGTGTTTGATTTTTTTCCTTGCTTTTTGTGTTGTTGATTTCCACTTTTATGGCTTTATGGTCATAAAATATGCTTTGTAATATTTCGATGTTTTGGATTTTGTTAAGGCTTGTTTTATTGCCTAATATGTGGTCTATTCTGGAGAATGTTCCATGTGCATTGGATAAGAAAGTATACGTGGCTGTTTTTGAGTGGTGTGTTTGGTATATGTCTATAAGATCAAGTTGGTTGATTGTAGCATTTAGCTCTTCTGTGTCTTTGTTGAGCTTCTTTCTGGATGTTCTGTCCTTCACCGAAAGCAGCATGTTGAAGTCTGCTACTACTATTGTGGAGCTGTCTATCTCTCACTTCAGAGCTGTTAGAGTTTGTTTTATGTATTTTGGAACGCTGTTGTTGGATGCGTAAATATTTATTATAGTTATGTCCTCCTGGTGTATTGACCCTTTAATCATTATATAGTGCCCTTCCTTATCCTTTGTGGTGGATTTTACTTTAAAGTTTATTTTGTCAGAGATTAATACTGCCACTCCTGCTCTTTTTTGAGTGTTGTTTGCTTGATATATTTTTTCCATCCTTTGAGTTTTATCCTGTTTGTGTCTTTAAGTCTAAGGTGCATCTCTTGTAGGCAGTATATAGATGGATCATGGTTTTTTATCCAATCTGCTACCCTCCGTCTCTTTATTGGTGCCTTAAGTCTGTTTACATTCAGCGTTATTATTGATATGTATGAGTTTAGTGCTGTCATCCTGATATCTCTTTTTGTGTGTTGTTCACAGATTCTTTGTTCCCCTCAATTTTCTGTGCTGAGTCATTTTTCTTTATGTATTTTTTTCTTCTTTTTCCTTGTTGTAGATTTTGTGTTTACTGGGTCTTTATGTTTTTCTACTTTTTTATTTTGATTTGTAGGATTGTTAGATTCCTTTGTAGTTACCTTAATATTTACCCCTATTTTTCTAAGTATACACCAGTCTGTTATTACTTTATATCACCTTAACCTCCCCTCCATATGAAAAATCAATGTCTGCATTTTTTAAGTCCCTCTTTTCTGTTTTAATGTCTGTTTTTACATATTGATATCTCTGTTTCCCTGTTTTCGACATTTTAGCTTTTATGTATTTTCAACTTCCCTATCTGAGTCAATATCTGGTTGCTCTCTCCTGTGTTCTAATCTTATGTTGTTATCTGATGTTATTGATTATCTAACCGGAGGACTCCAGACTATGGTTTTTGCAAATTCCCCAAACTTCTGTTTATCTGGAAATGCTCTAATTTTGCCATCATATTTGTGGGATAGTTTTGCTGGATATATAATTCTTTGCTGGCAGTTGTTTTCCTTCAAGGTTTTATATATGTCATCCCATTGCCTTCTTGCCTGCATGGTTTCTGCTGAGTAGTCCGAGCTTATTCTAATTCGCTCTCCTTTGTAGATGACTCTTCGTTTATCCCTAGCCGCTCTTAAAATTCTCTATCTTTGGTTTTGGTAAGTTTGATTATAATATGTCTCGTGAATTTCTTTTGGGATGCACCTTATGTGGGGTTCGGTGAGCATCTTTGATGGATCTCTTGTCATCTTTCATAATATCAGGGAAGTTTTCTGTCAACAAATCTTCAACAATTTTCTCTATTTTTTGTTATCCTCCCCTGTTCTGGTACTCCAGTCACTCGTAGGTTATTTCTCTTGATAGAGTTCCACATGACTCTGAGAGTTTCTTCATTCTTTTTAATTCTTTTATCTGATTTTTCCTCAAATAAGTTGGTGTCAAGTGTTTTATCTTCAGTGTCACTAATTCTAATTTATACTGCCTCAATTCTGCTCCTGACTTACTATTGAGTTGTCTAATTCTGAAATTATATTGTTAATCTTCTGGATTTCTGATTGCTGTCTCTCTATGGATTCTTGCAGCCTATTAAATTTGTCATTATGTTCTTGAATAACTTTTTAAGTTCTGCTACTACTTTGTCTGTGTGCTCCTTGGCTGTTTCTATATTTTGTAGAATTTCCTTTCCAATTTCTAGAAGAGTTCTGTATATTAATCTTTTGTATTCTGCCTCTGGTAATGCCAAAAAATTCTATTCCTCCAGAGAATTTATTGATTCTTTATTTTGGGAGCTTGCTGAAGCCATCATGGACAGCCTTTTTATGTGATTTGATATTGACTGTTGTCTCCGAGCCATCAATAAGTTATTATAATTTTATTTTATATTTGTTTAGTGAGTTCTAGCTTCTTGTTTCGTTTTGTTTTGATATGCCCCAATAGGCTGCTCATGTGAGTTAGTTTGATTATTGGCACCTTTGAAGCTCTAACGTCTGTCACCAGGTATTTAGTTCTCTAACTAAATATGTGCACACAGGAGTCTGTTAAATTTTCCTATATGGGTTCAACTCAGGTGTCCAGGCAGTTGTTCACCAAGTGTGTGGTGCAGGCTCTCACCTACAGCCTTAAAGAGGCATTGGAGATTGGTGTAGGCACAGGTATCCAGCTGTTGTAGGGTGTCATGCACTGAGCCAGGCAGGGGGCTGACGGCTGCCCCTGAGAGTCTGAAAGGAAAGTGTGTCCCTATTCCCTAGGGCGAGTAGGTAGGTGAGTTTTGCAGCCTGACTATGAGCACCTCACTCTGTTGGCTGTAAAGACTCGAGGGCACCACTTTTTCTTGGATTCCTGTAGCAGGTGACTAGGCGGCATAGGTGACACCACCAGTCCTCAAGCCCCTGGTGCAGATTGGTAAATATGCCTGCTTAAGGGGCAGGGCTGTGTCGAGGGTCACAAATCTGCCTCTTCACAGCCAAAACAGTTGAAGTTAAACTTCAGATGTTTACCCTGTTGTATTGTGGTAGTGAGGGCTAATGCTGTTGAGATGGTTCCCCACAAGTCTATACAGGGGTGTTAGACACTCAAAGTCTGCAGACCTCTTATACCTGTGCCTAGCAAAGCAGCTGTGCCAACCCTGAGTTCCTGGCTTAGAGGAGCCAGTAGCTTATTTGTTCCCTCTCCAAGGCCAGGAGAATGTGTCAGGACACCTTTTGGGATGTACTTAAGGCTCAGCAGATTCCTGATGTAGAGCGGGAAGGGAGGAGGTAAAAGGCAGAGAGGTTTTTCCCAAATGGGCTTTTTTTTTTTTTTAAATCCTCCCGAAAGGCCACACACATGTACTTATCTTTAGCCACTTGTGAGCTGCTTTTCACTGGTTCGGAGTGTCCAAGCAGAATCTCTGCTGCTGGATCTCTCTTGATGTGGAAACTGTCTCCCAAGTGTGTGCAGCTGTTTGCCTGCTTCACTGCATACCTTGGAGCCAGTCAGGGCTGAAGCGCTGCAGCTTCAGCCACAGTCTGGGACTTCTTGCTTCTTCAGAACTGTCTCCCTCTCCCCTAGCCACTCAGTGTAATTCCTCAACTTTGCCTTGTTCAGACTCCTAGATATTCATATACAATCAAATCACTTGTTTTTCCAGGTCTTTGTTGTAAGAGGGATATAGGAAGCCATCTGACTACTCCACCATCTTGGCCCCACCTCTGATATAAATTATTTTTAATGCCACATAAAAGCAGTATAAAATAAATGGAAATTTGGAAATACATCTTATTTATTCAATCAATGTAGCAATTCAAAATAAATAATTCAGATTTGAAAGTGAATATTTTGCCTACTTTATTCAATTTGCTGACCTGAACATTCATTTTGTTCAGGGATTAGAAACCATTAGCATTTCTCCAAGTCTCATTAAAAAGAAATTAGTCTTTTTGAAGCACATTTTAACCTTTTTTTCCAAATTAAATCTGAAAACTGTAATTAGTAGAAATCTAATGATGACAACCAGATTTTTATTAATAAGAAATGTGGCTTAAGAAAACAAAACAAATATAAGCACAAAAACAAAAACAAAGAAACACAAATAATCTAATATCGTTGATTTGATCTTGACTCAGACAACCACTGAGGAGGTTTGGTAGCTTTGGAAGTTTGCTCAGATACTCTGACTTTTCCATAATAATCACTGTATCAATGCAGTAATCTGTTCTCCTAAAAAATAGAAACAATTCTCACAGTGTAATGAACATTTTGAAACGAACTTCAACACTATACAATATGCCAAAGATGGAAAAAATTGAGAGAGTCATTAAGAAACCCACTCTGCTAGCAGAAATTATTTCTAAGATTTTTGGTTAATTTTTACTTTATAGGTAAGTAAACCTGATTATTGTTGAGGTCTATGTCAAGCCAACAAAAGGATTTTTTCACTATACACCTTCCTGGACGTAGGCCCCCAGACAAATGTTATCTTTTCGTTGGGGGCTGCTCTGACCACACCTCCCCATACACTCCTAACCTGCCTTAACTTGTTGTACTTTTCCCAGTGGAGCTTGAATTTTCTAAAATCTATGTAATTTTTTTTTTCATTTCCATTTATTCACTAGCTTATAAATCTCCTAAAGGCAGGAAGTTTTATTTATTTATTTTTTCCTGGTATAGCTAACAATGAGGAATATCTGGCAAATAATATTTGTTCTGAATAATACTAAGGCAAATCAATCGCATTAAAGAACAAAATGCAAAGAAGGTTTTTTCTGGGTTGAAATACAACAATAAAGCCAGTTAATTGAACTGTATTTGTCCTAGATCATGTCACAATGTGAACTGCTCTGCCAGCACTCCCCAGTTATTCTGCACCATCTCTACACAGTCACAGAAATAACTGTGTCTAATATGTCCTGGCTTCTGTACTTCAGGATATCATGGACATTTACTACATTGGATAACTACGTCATTTCATTTTTGTTAATTTTTATTTTGAATTCTAAAAGTTAAATAGCAAAAGATTGTGGGGATGATACGTGTGACTCTTAAAAGCCTCAGATTAAATCAAAATTTTACCCAGAAAATTCGCACACATTCACCTTTCTTTTTTCTTCTTGAAGGTATTTTTGATTTATTAATTATAAAACTGTAGTGAAGCAAAAAAAATTGCAATTACTGGAGAAGATCAGGATTTATTATTTGCTCTTCTTGATATGATGGACAGAAAATAAACCTAAAAAAGCTATAAAAATGCATAATAAAATTACTGGCTTATTGATGCTTTTCAAACTAATAATTACAAGCCTGAAAGAACATCAGTTCTTCACAGGTGGAATAACCTCTTTATTTACACATCAAGGTTTGTTTGACAGTAAACAAAAACAGTGCTGTTGATGGTCATGATTAGTCCATAATAAATATGCCAACCACATTTCATTAATGAAAAAAAGCAAAATATGTTTATTTTTGTTAGCTGGTACGTTTTGTTTTTTTCTTCAATTTTTCTGAACATTTTATGCCTTATTATTAAACTGACTTTGAACACACCACATCAAATTAAGAAACTAATTTCTTCATCATAAACCAGAGTGAGATTTATACAAATGAGATCAATATTTCCAAATATTAATTTATGAAAGTATCATGAAAAATAAAGTAGTGCATTAGTACAGTTTATAATGTTGCAAAGAGTGATAAAATAAACCTCAGCACTAAACTTGACAAATACTTTTTATCATACATGGAATATAATTAAAGTAGGTGATACTTTGAACGGCTACATTCTGTTCCTAATAAAAATATAAAAGAATTCCTTCCTAGAATACTACCAAATATGAAAATGATCATAAATTTAGAGTTTCATTCCTAAAATTCCTCCATTTTTATTTTATTTTACTGTATATAAATACATGAATTTATATTTATATGCTGCTTTTACGCTATATTCTTCTTTTACTTTAAGTAAAATTGGGGATCCTGAAAACATCAAAATCTAAGAGCATACATTATAAGGCATAACTAATTCATTGTATCATGATTCTCCTGGGAATCTAGATATCTGTTAAATCTAAAGGATATTTGTTGTTGCTATTGTTCAGTGCCTTCGAGTGGGTTACGACTCAAAGCGACCCTGGTACTGCAACATCCTAACAATCATTGCTATGTTTCAATCCATTGTTGCAGCCACTATGTCAGTCTATCACGTTGAGAGTCTACCTCTTTTTCACTGACCCTCTACATTACCAGCAAGTCCTCCTAGCTTTCAGCAAACAAAGTTGTATCATCTGCATATCACAGGTTGTTAATGAATTTTCCTCTAATCCTGATGCTTTGTTCTTCTTCATATAGTCTTGCAAATAATCTGTATTTGCTCAGCATAGTGTCTGAATTAGTATGGTGAAAGGATAGAACCCTAACACACACCTTTCCTGATTTTAAAACACACAGTATTCCCTTGCTCTCTTCGAACAATTGCTTCTTGGTCTATTCACAGGTTCTTCATGAGCGCAATTAAACGGTCAAAAATTCCTATTCTTCCCAACGTAATCCATAATTTGTTATGATCCACACAGTCAAATGCCTTTGCAGAGTCAATAAGACATAAGTAAACATCTTTCCGGTGTTCTCTGCCTTCACCAAGATTCATCTGACATCAGCGGTGACATCCCTCGTTCCATGTCTCTTCTGAATCAGGCTTGAATTTCTGGCAGTTCCCTGTTGATATACTGCTGCAACCATTTGAATAATCTTCAGCAAAATTTTACTTGTGTGTAATATTAGTGACATTGGTTGACAATTTGCACATTCTTTTGGATCACTTTTCTTTGGAATGGGCACAAATATGGATCTCTTCCAGTCGGTCGGCCAGGTAGCTGTCTTCCAAATCACTTGGCATAGATGAGTGGCGCTTTCAGTGTCACATCTGTTTGCTGAAACATCACAATTGGTATTTAGTCAATTCCTACAGCCTTGTTTTTCACCAATGCCTTCAGTGCAGCTTGGACTTCTTCCTTCAATACTTTTGGTTCTTGATCATATACTACCTCCTGAAATGGTTGAAAGTCAATCAGTTCTTTTTGGTACAGTGATTTTGTGTATTTCTTCCATTTTCTTTTGATGCTTCCTGTGTGTTTAGTATTTTCCCCATAGAATCCTTCAATATTGCAACTTGAAGCTTGAATTTTTTCTTCAGTTCTTTCAGCTTGAGAAATGCCGAGTGTGTTCTTCCCTTTTGTTTTCCTATCTCCAGGTCTTTGCACATTTCATTATAATACTTTACTTTGTCTTCTCAAGCTACCCCTTGCAATCTGTTCAGCTCTTTTACTTCATCATTTCTTCCATTCACTTTTGCTACTCTATATTCAAGAGCAAGTTTCAGAGTCTCTTCCTATATTCATTTTGGTTTTATCTTTCTTTCCTGTCCTTTAAATAATCTTTTGCTTTCTTCATGTATGATGTCCTTGATGTCATGACACAACTCATCTGGTCTTCTTTCATTAGTATTCAGTGAGTCAAGTCTATTCTTGATATGGTCTCTAAATTAAGGAGAGATATATTCAGGTCATACTTTGGTTATCGTGGACTTGTTTAATGTTCTTATTAGCAATTGATGATCTGTTCCAGTTGGCCCCTGGCCTTGTTCTGACTGATGACATTGAGCTTCTCCATTGCCTCTTTCCACAGATATAGTTGATTTGACTCCTGTGTATTCCATTTGGTGAGGTCCATGTCTATAGTCACCATTTCTGTCGTTAAAAAAAAAAGTATTTCTAATGAATAAGTTATTGGTCCTACAAAATTCTTTCATGAGTTCTCCAGCTTCGTTTCTGTCGCCAAGTCCACAATTTCCAACTACTGATCAATTTTCTTTCCAATTTTTGCATTCCAATCACCAGTAATTATCAATGCATCTTGACTGCATGTTTGATCAATTTCAGACTGCAGAAGTTAGTAAAAATCTTCAATTTCTTCACCTTTAGAATTAGTGGTTGGTGCATAAATTTAAATAATAATCCTATTAACTGGTCTTCTTGTAGGCATATGGATATTATCTTATCACTGACAGCATTGTACTTCAGGATTGATCTTGAAATGTTTTTTTCAATGATGAATGTAATGCCATTCCTCTTCATTTTCTCTTTCCAAGCATAGTAGACCATATGGTTGTCCAATTCAAAATAGCCAATACCAGTCCATTTTAGCTCACTAATGCCTAAGATCTATATTCAAGTGTTCCATTTAGTTTTTGAAAACTTCCAATTTTTCTAGATTCATAATCCATACATTCCACTTTCCAATTATTAATTGATGCTTGTCCCTGTTTCTTCTTATTTTGAGTGGTGCCACATCAGCAAATGAATATACCAAAAGCTTGACTCTATCCACGTCATTAAGGTCGACTCTACTTTGAGGAGGCAGCTCTTCCCCAGTTGTATTTTGAGTGTCTTCCAACCTGAGGGTTCATCTTCTGGCACTATATCAGACAATGTTCCACTGCAATTCATAACACTTACATTGGCCAAATTTTTTAGAAGTAGATTGCCAGGTCCTTCTTCATCTGTATTAATCCGGAAGCTCTTCTGAAACCTGTCCACCATAGGTGACCCTGCTAGTATTTGAAATACCAATGGTATAGCTTCCAGCATCACAGCAACACACAAGCCACCACAGTACAACAAACTGACAGATGTATGGTAGCTAAAGGGTATAGTCCCAACAACTTCAGTCTTGAAGTAACATTTTTTTGTCTCATTTGAAAGAAAATTCTATTAAGTATAATTCTCTCTCTTACTTTCTGTCATAGACACACACACTACACAAACACACACATACACACACTCACACAGTGAGTAGAAAACACACTATAGATCTTAGAAACTGGTCCCTTATGAAATTTCCATAAACTCACCCTGAGTCATAAGCAAAAAGATGTGCTATGTGAAATCAAAATTTTTTTCCACGTGAAATACTTTAGACTTTTAGAAGTAAGACAACTTTCCTATGTGATTATTTTGGCACTAATCTGGGAATCACAGGGTGTATGCAGTTTGGACAAGGGAATAGTTTCTCCATTTCACTTCATTAGAGAAATCTCAGTGCAGTGTGGATTTGAGATCCCTTATTCTCAAAGGGAGTCCTACACAGGGAGTAACCATGGTCTGTTAGCTCAGCTATAGAAGACTGATAGATGAGGCAGAGTTTTTATGGCAAGACATCACCAAATGGGGGTAGAAGACAAAGGAAGAAAAATGGGCCTACGTAGGGTCCCTGAGGAGACATCTCCAGGCAATATCTAAGAACAGTCTGAAAGATTTTAGATGGAGCAGGAGATCCAATAATAGAGTGTGGGATTGCTCAGGGAGAAGGAAAATCTCTAATTTTCAGGCATGCCAAGATACAGGAGGACCAACATGAAGTATAAACAACATAAACAACTTAAGAACCAACTTTTAATATTCTGGTTGTATTTATGCATAGGGTCACAATAACCACCCGTTTCTATTTATGAATAACCAGTTAACCAGTTGCTGTTGAGTTGATTCTGACTCTTAATAACTCCATGTATATCAGAGTAGAATTGTGCTGCATAGGATTTTCAATGGCTGATTTTTCAGAAGTAGATTGTTAGACCTCTCTTCCAAGGACCTCGGGGTGGACTTCAACAGTCAACCTTCTGGTTAGCAGCTAAGCATCTTACCCATTGGTACCACCTAGGGTCATTGATGAATTGTTCTTGTTGTTCTTAGGCGGCATGGAGTCGGTTCTGACTCATAGCGACCCTATGTACAACAGAACAAAACACTGCCGGGTCCTGCACCATCTTCACAATCATTGTGCTTAAGGTCATTGTTGCAGCCACTCTGTCAATCCACCTCATTGAGGGTCTTCCTCTTTTTTGCTGACTCTCTACTTTACCAAGCATGATGTCCTTCTCAAGGGACTGATCCCTCCTGACAACATGTCCAAAGTATGTGAGATGTAGTCTCGCCGTCCTTGCTTCTAAGGAGCATTCTGGTTGTATTTCTTCCAAGACAGATTTGTTCATTATTTTGGCAGCCCATGGTCTTTCAATATTCTTCTCCAACACCACAATTCAAAGGGGTCAATTCTTCTTCAGTCTTCCTTATTCATTATCCAGTTTTCACATGCATAAGAGGCAAGTGAAAAACACCATGGCTTAGGTCAGGCGCACCTTAGTCTTCAAGGTAAAGTCTTCGTTGTTTAACACTTTAAAGAGGTGCTTTGCAGCAGATTTGCCCAATGCAATGCATCTTTTGATTTCTTGACTGTTGCTTCCATGGGTGTTGATTGTGGATCCAAGTAAAATGAAATCCTTGACAACTTCGAACTTTTCTCCATTTACCATGATGTTGCTTATTGGTCCAGTTGTGAGGATTTTTGTTTTCTTTAAGTTGGAGTGTAGTCCATACTGAAGGCTGTGTTCTATGAACTTCATCAGTAAGTGCTTCAAGTTCTCTTCACTTTCAGCAAGCAAGGTTATGTCATCTGCATAATGCAGATTGTTAATTAGTCTTCCTCCAATCCTGATGTCCCATTCCTCTTCATATAGTCCAGCTTCTCAGATTATTTGCTCAGCATACAGATTGAATAGGTATGGTGAAAGCATACAACCCTGATGCATACCCTTCCTGACTTTAAACCATGCAGTATCCCCTTGTTCTGTTCAAACTACAGCCCTTGATCTATGTACAGGTTCCTCACGAGCACAGTTAAGTGTTCTGGAATTCCCACTCTTCGCAATGTTATCCATAGTTTGTTAAGATCCACACAGTCGAATGCCTTTGCATAGTCAATAAAACGCGGGTAAACATCTTTCTGGTATTCTCTTTCAGCCAGGATCCATCTGATATCAGCAATGATATCCCTGGTTCCATGCCTTCTTCTGCATGCAGCCTGAATTTCTGACAGTTCTCTGTCGATATACTGCTGCAATTGCTTTTGAATGATCTTCAATAAAATTGTACTTGCATGTGATATTAATGATACTGTTCGATAACTTCCACATTTGGTGGGATCACCTTTCTTGGAAATAGGCATAAATATAAATCTCTTCCAGCCGGTTGGCCAGGTAGCTGTCTTCTGCATTTCTTAGCATAGACGAGTGAGTACTTCCAGCACTGCATCCATTTGTTGAAACATCTCAACAGTTATTCCATCAATTCCTGGAGCCTTGTTTTAGCCAATGCCTTCAGTGCAGCTTGGACTTCTTCCTTCAGTACCATTGGTTCCTGCTCATATGGTACCTCCTGAAATGGTTGAATGTCGACCACCTCTTTTTGGTATGGCAACTCTGTGTATTCCTTCTATCTTCTTTTGACGCTTCCTAAGTCCTTCAATATTTTCCCCCATAGAATCCTTCACTATTGCAACTCGAGGCTTGAATTTTTAATTCAGTTCTTTCAGCTTGAGAAATGCAGAACATGTTCTTACGTTTTGGTTTTCTAACTTCAGGTCTTTGCACATGTCATTATAATACTTTACTTTGTCTTCTGGAGCTGCCTTTTGAAATCTTCTGTTCAACTCTTTTACTTCATTATTTCTTTCTTTCACTTTAGCTACTCGACATTCAAGAGCAAGTTTCAGAGTCTTTTGACATCCATTTTCTTTCTTTCCTGTCTTTTTAATGACATCTTGCTTTCTTCATGTATGATATCCTTGAAGTCATTCCACAACTCGTCTGGTCTTCAGTCATTAGTGTTCAACACATCAAATGTATTCTTGAGATGGTCTCTAAAGTCAGATGGGATATACTTAAGGTCGTTCTAATTTTCTTCAGTTTCACCTTGAACTTGCATATGAGCAATTGATGGTCTGTTCCACCGTCGGCCCCTGGCCTTGTCCTAACTGATGATATTGAGCTTTTCCATCATCTCTTCCCACAGATGTAGTCAGTTTGATTCCTGTGTATTCTGTCTGGCAAGGTCCATGTGTATAGTCACCGTTTATGTTGGTGAAAAAGGTATTTGCAATGAAGAAGTTGCTGGTCTTGTAAAATTATATCACACACTCTCCAGCATCGTTTCTATCACCAAGGCTATATTTTCCAACTACTGATCCTTCTTCTTTGTTTCCAGCTTTTGCATTCCAATCACCAGTAATTATCAATGCATCCTGATTACACGTTCTATCAATTTTGGACTGCAGAAGTTGGAAAAAATCTTCAATTTCTTCATCTTTGGCCTTAGTGGTTAGTGAGTAAATTTGAATAACGGTCATATTAATTGGTCTTCCTTGTAAGCGTATGGATATCATCCTATCACTGAAAGTGTTGTACTTCAGGATAGATCTTAGAATGTTCTTTTTGAGGATGAATACAACACCGTACCTCTTCAAGTTGTCGTTACCGACATAGTAGACCACACGATTGTCTCTTTCAAAATGGTTAATACCCGTCCATTTTAGCCCACTATTGCCTAGGATATAAATGTTTATGCAATCCATTTTATTTTTGATGCCCTCCAATTTTCCCATGTGTCTGTCAGTTTGTCCTACTGTGGGGGCTTGCATGTTGCTGTGATGCTGGAAGCTATGCCACCGATATTCAAATACCAGCAGGGTCACCTATGGTGGACAGGTTTCAGCTGGGCTTCCAGACTAAGACAGACTAAGAAAAAGGACCTGGCAGTCTACTTCTGAAAAGATTTAGCCAATTAAAGCCTTATGAATAGCAGCAGGAGATTGTCTGATATACTGCTAGAAGATGAGCCCCTCAGATTGGAAGGCACTAAAAAGATGACTGAGGAAGAGCTGCCTCCTCAAAGTAGAGTCGACTTTAATGATGTGGATGGAGTCAAGCTTTTGGGACCTTCATTTGCTGATGCAGCACAACTCAAAATGAGAAGAAACAGCTGCAAACATCTATTAACAATTAGGGACATTGACGAATAGGATTATAACAATAATCTTAAAGCATTATTTCGTTGGTACTGCCTCCATCTACTCTGCAGAGCTACATGTAGAAACACACACAAAAACACACTCATATTTCTTCAGATATTTCTGACCATCATAATTTTGACGGAGGCATCATATTCTTGAAAAAAGGACTGTTTTTCCTTGTTCATCTATTAGAATTCACCATTTGTTTTCTCTCTGTTCCTCACTGTGGTCATTTTTTGTTGCTGTAACTAATAATGTCAGAGTGGGCATGTCTTCCAAGTTTATACAATTTCAACTACTTGTCAATACTACAGATAAAGATTCCAAAGCTTGTGATTGTTAATGTAGAAGATCTTGTATGATGTATCCACACCCAACATATCATTTGATCTCATCTGTTACTACTCTCCTCTCTTTCACACCCTGTGAGCCGCATTCCCTCCTTTCAGTTCCTCATAAATCTCAAACACACTTTGCTTTTACATCTTTGCATTTCCTATACTCTCTGACTGGAATGCTTTTCCCCTAGATGGCTATAAGATTGATTCACTTCTTTTGAGTTGAGTCTTTAATCAAAACTCACTTTCTGGATGAGTCTTCCCTGACCCCTTTAATTATCTAAATTATCTAAACTTTCAATCTCCTCCCCACACAATATTTCATATCATATTGCCTTGGTTTAAGTTTTCCCTTTAGCACTTGTTACTATTTAACAAACTAGTAAATTTACTTATTTACCTTATTTATTATATCTCTTTCAATCAGAACAAGAGTTTGTCTGTTTTGTTCCTTACTATATCACCAGCACCTAAAAAAGCGTCTGCCACATAGGATGCGAATGATAATTATATTTTTAAATAAATGAACAAATTATTGCTGTCTTTAAAACCCTTTAACTCTTTGGTCTAAAAATAATTTTAACAAATATTTATTGTCTGCTTACCTTCAGCCAATCACTGGGTTAAATTTCTGTCATTTAATCTGCGAAGAAATCCTGTGAGGGAGATTATCTGTATTTTATGGATGAAGAAAGAAATGAATTAGAGTGCCTTGACTGACTTGTCCAATTATCCGTTCATTTTCATCTCCAGATAAATTGCTCCCAAAAAAATCTATACCCAAATAAGCCATGGTTGTTCACGCTGTGGCAATTTTGTCTGTTCTGTTACCATTCACTGTAATGTTATTTTACCATTATTTTGAAAGCCTAACTCTTACTCATCCTTTAACATTCATCTCAAGCAGCACTTCTTAGCATTGTTCCTTGACCTCTCCCCCAGTTAAGTCTGTTTTTTGCTACTCCTACTGATATCTAGAACTCTGTCCTATCGGTTGTTAAGCTAAATTCTAATTACCTGTTTTATTTTTGGTCTCTTTTAGTGTATTATGAACACTTTTAAAATATTTTATTTCTTTAGTGTTTTAAGTGCTTATATTACGTGTTGTAAGTACTCATTTTTATAAACGTTGAATGAAAATAGGCTTAGAAAATGATTATAATCATTTTCTAATGAGCTCTCTGTCCCAATTCTACCAATGATAATGTGATAGCTACCCATCTCTGTTTTTAGTGGGCTTGGCCTTCTAGATATTCGTGTGTTCCATTCCATTATTAAAGTACCATTAATTTTTACTCTAGCATAAGAGAGGCACTTATTTTACACCATAAGCTATTTTGTCTCCAAATCCTGCATTTGTAACTGAACTTGAATCAAATAACTCATATTTTGCAGACAGGCAGATAAGAAATCCAAAGTAACTATTGAAATAAACAAATATAAACAATGTTTAATCACATTTCTGATATAAGCAGGAATGAAATTGCCTAAATTCCCTCAAAGAATCCTGCTCCAAGTACCTTAGATTGTGGTTATTTTCCAATATTGGTTGAGTTTTGTGAAACTGTTATAAAGAATATTGTTTAATAACTATTCTCTGTTAATTGGCCACCTGGTCATGTTGGTTTGCTCCATTGTAACAATCATCCTGTTCCCATATGGCTTTCCTGTTGTGTAGCATTAAGCTTCTTTGAACATTTGTTTTATGCAGCCTTCATGATGATATTGAGGGCACTGCCATAGTAAATAATGGCACTGGTGAAAAATCCATTATTGTTTAAAGAAAATAACATTCATATAGAATGTAAATCCCTGCCTTTCAACTTACAATCAGGGAAAATAAAACAGGGTTAAAATGGTTGCATAATTTTAGACCAAATTAGAATTAAAGAATATTTGGGGCTTTCATAATAGAAAACTAGAATTTCAAATATATTCCCATTAGTCAGCTCTCAGCCCCCATTTGAAGCATATTTCACTTCATCTAAAATCTACATTTTCTTGTGATTTCATATCCTAATAGAAAAATAAAAATGTGAAATGAATCTGTGCAGTGTTTCTACTGTCAAAAAAATTAATTTTTAGATTCATTTTCCTTAAAACATACCAAATCTAAGAAAATAGAGTAAAATAAAAAATTCAATTACACTGTATTGTATACATGCAAGTAAGGTGAACTTCAGAATTTTAGGCAACTGTGTTAGCACTTTAGCTTTTGTGAACTGGACAACAATGAAGCTTACTGTTTTGAGTTCAACAAAGCAGATGTTAATAGAAATATCTTGGCTATCCACAATTAGCACACATTCTAGATTTCAAAAGATTGTCATATACATTCTTTCTGAGACGTCATTTCCCATAGAAATCTCCATAGAGTATTTTAATAGAAAATCCAATTCTCAACTAATAACCATTGTTTGAAAGAGTCTAGATTCAACGTGAACATCCAGAATTCTACAAATATTCATTTAATTCTCCAAGATGAGGTACACTCTTACCACTGTCTGCTACTATTATATAGCATGTATATATATATATATATATATATATACACATTAGGGCAGAATACCCTTTAAATAAAACCTATATGAGAATGGTTGAGACTATTTATTCCCCACCTCAGCAGTGCCTAGAACAATCTCCGGAAATAGTAGGCACTCAGCTTATGAACACTTACTTCATGAGTCCCTGGGTGATGTAAATGTCTAAGCACTCTAATACTAACTGAAAGGCTGAGGGTTTTAGCCCACCCACTGGAGCCTCAGAAAATAGGACTGGTGATGTGCTTCTGAAAGGTGGCAACCTTGACAATCCTTTGGAGCAGTTCTACTCTGCACACATGGGTTGCCATGAATCAAAATCAACTCGACGGCAACTAACAACAACAACTTCATCACAGTGAACTACATACATTGAAAACCATATGTTTCATTATGTAAGCGAAATCCAAAGTTTTGTTAAAGTATCTAGCCATTTCCAAGCATTTGTTTGGAACCACTCTGTAGAGAAAACTGATATAAAGGTAAAGAGCAAAGGCCAAATAATCTATCTTTAACTAAGTTCCCCCTAATAGTGTAAAAACAAAAACAATTGTGCTCAAGTCCATCATTATTTAAGTATACAAGCCATGCTTTGCAAAATGCTATCTTAATGCTTGTCTTAGTCAGCTGGTGCTGCTATAGCAGAAATACAGCAAGTGGATAGCTTCAACAAAGAGAAATTTATTCTCTCACAGTCTAATAGGTTACAAGTACAAATTCAGGGTGTCAGCTCCAGGGGAAGGCTTTCTCTCTCTGTTGGCACTGGAGGAAGGTCCTTGTGATACATCAGTCTTCCCTTGGTCTGGGAGCATCTCAGTGCAAGAATCTCAGGTCCAAAGGACGCGCTCTGTTCTCAGCACTGCTCTCTTGGTTGTATGAGGCTCCATGTGTCTCTGCTCGCTTCTCTCTTTTATATCTCAAAAGAGATTGGCTTAAGACACTATCCAGTCTTGTATACCTCATCAGTATAACTGCTGCTAATCCATCTTATTACATCATAGTGATAGAGTTTACAATACATAAGGAAATCACATCAGATGATAAAATGGTACACAATCATACAATACTGGGAATCATGATCCAGCCAAGTTGACAGATATTTTCTGGGGGATACAATTCAATCTATGACAATGCTGTAGTGGAAAATCAATGCGTGATAGTTCTAGTGAGTTTCAGAGGCCAATCAGCAGCTGGGGAAATGGAAGCAAACTTATCACAAAAAGACACCTGCAACTTAAGCAAATTGTACTTTCCCTCTACAGCTTACATAGCAGTGGGCATCATCCCTTAAGTTCCACCCATGTACTGGAAGCCTCTAGATAAGATAAGGAAACAATTTTAGTTTACTCTCTTTTGCCCTCCCTCACAACAAGGAATCTAGGTTCTGAATAATTTTGAGCAGTGGCATGTATTAAGAAATCAGCCATAATATATAAGTTGTCATAATTTTGTATTTCAGTAATGACAGATTTTTGTAATATTATAAAATTATAAAAATACTTGGCATTATACTAACAATGAATATTAAGTAAATGTTAACTAATTAAAAATTGTACATTGCTACTGGCTTAGTTAAATGTGATTTTAACTTGCCTCTTTAGCCTCAACTTTAAAAATTGACCTCAAGCACACTGAATCCTTGTAACTTTCCCCAACGAGCAATGTTCTGTCTTGCTCATTGTCCTTACATGTGTTCTATGTATAAGAATCAATTTCTTGGTTTCTACCTAATTCTCCGATTCTATTTGCCAGGGAACAATTCCTATCTCAATTCCTAACTCATCCTGGGTTCAGCATCCTTCTATGTGTTCCCTTGGTACACAGGGCTTCCTTTATCAGAGGCCTATCATAGGGCTTTGTGCTATGGTTAACTTGCCTCTTTCTCCTACAGTAAATATCTTCAAGGCAAGGGACAATATTGACTCCATTTGTTACGCATTGAATTGTGTCCCCCATAAATATGTGTTGCAAACCTAACGCCTATAACTGTGGATGCAATTCCATTTGGACATACAGTTTTCTTTGTTATGTTAATAAGTCCACATTAGTGTAGGGTGTGTCATGAGCCAACCCACTTTTGAGATATAAAAGGAACAGAGTAGGCACAGAAGCAAGGAAGCACAAATGAGGAAAAATTGACACCACATGAAATCACCAAGGAACCACGGAAGTGAAGCTGAAAGAGACAAGGTCTTTACCCCAGAGCAGACAGAAAGACTTTTCACCTAGAGCTGGTATCCTGAATTGGGACTTCTAGCCTCCTAAACTGTGAGAAAATAAATTTCTCTTTGCTAAAGCCACCCATTTCTGGTATTTCTGTTATAGCAGCAGTAAGAAACTAAAACACCCTCTTTATACACCAAGCAATAAGCATAGCCTAAACTCAATCTCTGCGTAAAGACCACGTTTCTTTGCTACTACTACTTAAAGTTGGATTGTGGAACCTATGTTTTCTATAGTATTCTAATAATGCCTTACAAATTAATGTAATGTCATCAACAGTTAAAGAGAACATCTTACTATGTGATTTTGGAGTTTACCATAATGAACTTATTTAATTTTAGCCTAATATAATTAAATACAAAATATTAGTAATTCTGTATGAACTTACAAAAGGTAAATATGTAATTACCATGAATCTTTTTTATAAAAATTAGGTAAGTTCTAACCCTGTTACACCTTCTATAGAATACTAATTGTCCAGAGTTTTCAGATCTTAACCCATTATGTTTAGATGCATCCTGGCCCCATAAAAAATTTCACAAAAACCTCAGAATTAGAGAGAATTCTGATGCAGCTACATAGTAAATGCTCTTAATCTCTTTCTCATGACTACAGGAACCTAAAATAATTCTTAAGTGCTCTCTATAGGAGACAGTGGAAATAAAAAGAATTTGGCATTTTCTAAATAGAAATTTATTTCTATTTCACCAGCCAGCAGTGTTTCACCTAGCAAATTTGATTATGATAATTTTCTTGTAACCTTGACTGTATTTTAGTGAAATATCAATAAACATAGATAATCCATAAACCAAAACCAGGGAACCAGCTGAATTTAAACAATTCAAACATAAATATATTTATTCTTATGAATAAATATTTTCCAGAGTGTCATGGACAAACATGAAAATATAAATTTGCAAATTCCCTAGTTTACATTATAAACTCACTCCAGTTATAGAATCCACATGCCCTGGTAAGGGAATCATGGCACAACTACCAATGATTATAGTAAAAATTAATATAATACTTGATTTTGTGAAAGAAATTGTACAAAAATTACCCCAGTTTCTTTTTTAAATAAACTTTATTTTAGAATATTTTTAGATTGACAGAAAAATTGAGAAGATAGTACAAAGAGTTTTATGTATCCCATACCCAGTTTTTTCTATTTTTAACATCTTAATTAGGTATATTTGTCACAATTAAAGACCAAGTATCAATACATTATCATTAGCTACAGTACATACTTTATCAGGTTTCTTTAGTTTTTACTAATGTTCATTTTCTCTTCTAGAATCCCACACAGTCTGCCACACTCCCAAATACTGGAGTTTCCAAGGGAAAGCACTCAAAATAATTGTTTTTGACTATGGAATTTGTTCCACATATCCTCAACAATTTGAGTAACTATTCTTGCAGAAAGGTTAATCAAAATCTAGGATTGTTGTTGTTATTGTTAGGTGCCGTCAGGTCAATTCCAACTCATAGCGACTCTATAGGACAGAGTAGAACTGTCCCATAAGGTTTCCAAGGAGAGGCTGGTGGATTTGAACTGCCGACCTTTTGGTTAACAGCTGAGCTCTTAACCACCATGCCACCAGGCCTCCAAAATCTAGGATTAAACACTGATATTTTATAATGGCTTCTTTGAATCCCTCCAGAAATGTGTGCTTTTAGGGCTTACATAACACCATACCTTGGTTAAGGCTATTTATTTGGCATAATAGTCTGCTACAGCATTTTTTTTAACTTTCATTTTATCTCTTTTTTCATGAGCCTCAACCTTTATAATAACCACCTCTGTAGGAAGTAGGATTTTGTTTTTGTTTTTTTAACTTGTGTATTTTTTATGGGAGTTTCAACAGAGATGAGAAATCCACTTTATTTCCAAAGCATTCCAAAGTCATATAGTATTCCCGAATAATAGCTGCTATCTCTATATATGTTTAATTTCTGGTCTTGGCTAGTTGATAGGCTCTAATGTAAGTTCTGCCATCTGGGCTAATTTTACTTCAAGTTGTGAACTATATGCTAAAGGAGAGCTTAAGTTAGTGATAGTATATCCTGCCTGATAAACTTCAGTTTCAGTTTTGAAGTATACTCCATCAATAAATAATATTAGGTGAGGGTTCTCAATGGAATCTCTGATAAATCTAAGCCAGATATGGAAAATTCTCTGAGACAAGACAATCATGAGATTCTCCTTCTTCCCATAGGGCAGTAGAATGGCAAGACTCAGTGTTGCAGCAGTAAATAGCAATGCAAGAGGAGAGAGTAACAGAATCTCAAAAGAGGTTAGTCAGCTGGCTGAGAATTGTTGTGCGTTCTCAGTCAGTGGTAATACCTGTACGGTGGGAAAAACCAGATGATAAAACAGACAGCCTAGAAGTAGTTCAGCAGAAGCATCGACAAGTTGTGCAGCAACAACTGTTGTCCTTAAAAAGGGATGGGTGTAAACCTTTGCAAGTAGCTCAAAGGTGAGGCTAATTTAAGCAAAGGGATTTTGATGATTCCCTTGAAGCTGCGTTAAAACCTCAAGGGCTTGTCCAGATTACCCATGCACAAATAGACAAAAGTTCTTTTTGTGCTTAAGGATGCCTAGGGAAGCAGGCTGCTGAAGAGCTTTCTTCAGATTACAGATGGCCAGTTCATGTTGAGGCTCCCAAAGGAAATGGCCCCTTACTGAAGATTCATTAAGACGTGTCACAGTCTCAGAAAAATTTTCCACCCTTTGTCTGCAATATCCGGTTAAATCTAGAAATCCTTTCATTTGTCATTTTGCAAAGAGTCTGGGATAAGTTTGGATAGCTTTTACCCATCAGGCGAATATTTTAGCCTCCTTATATTGGTTGTGCCTTAAATAATAGAGTGTGCGTTGGCAAAATTATCATTTCTTTTTTGAATCTTCTGTCCCTTTTCTGCTAAGACTGAGAGTGTGCAAATTAGATCCTATTTATAGGCTTCCTTATTCTCTGAACAAATTAGGGGATCATTCGTATACTGTATCTGAACTTAATGATAAGAAAATTTTAGATTATGTAAATCTTGACTGAGAGCCTGGGAAAAACAAGAAAGTCTTCAGTGAATCCTGAAATACAACTGTCCAGGTATATTGTTGTCCTCCAAAGGGTACACTGAGAAAAGGTGGAGCAAAGATCCACTGGTTTCAGGCTAAACTGATAACAGATAATATTTGAGTTAGGTACTACTGGGAAGTGAAGGATAACAATTTTGTTGATGGCCATGAGGTCTTGAACAAATCAATAGCTTCGTCTGTTTGCTTTCTTTACTAGCAAAACAGGAATGTTACAAGAACTAGTGAACGGCATGAGAAGTTCATTGTTTACAAGGTCTTCAATTATAGATTTGACCCTTCCTCTACATCTTGCTTCTAGGAATATCGTGGAAGTCTGGTGAACACTTTAGTAGACTACATCTGAACTTTCATATGATCTTCTCCAATTATTTTTCTATGTCAGTGGAATTTTTAGCCCATAGAGTGCCAAGTATTGTGTCAATATCTGGAGTAGACATCAAATATAATAGAGAAGTCAAAGGTATATCCAGAGATGATACGGTTTGATCATGAATTAAGGAGTTCTCTGGAACCTCAAGAAATAGTCTTTCTGGCATGCATTTAATATTACAAATCCATTTGCAATGCAAATATCTCCCTATTAAATTTTAAGGTTGGTATCACAGAGAAATATCTAGAAGAAATTTTTTCAGTGATAGGCCCAAGGATTACAGTTAAAGGCCAGGAGATAGGAAATATCTGTTGGTTGGTTTTTAAGTACCTAAACCCAGTATGGTATGTTTACTCTGAGAAAGAGATCGAGCAAAGATAGCATGTTTAATATAAAAAAAAGTAGCATTTGTATCTACAAGGAATCAATGATGTTGACAATCTATATTTACAGTTAATTCACCTTAAGTTTTTAAGGATAAGGTAGGATATTGGACATTTATTTCTTCCTCAGAGCACCATCATTGATCTGAATTGAGAGATTTTTCTTTGTCTTGGCTCTTCTTTTGTAATATGAGATAATATTTTTTCTTGTGTTCCCTCTGTTTATAATATCTACAAGTGTCTTTTTTTTTTTAATATTTTATTGTACTTCAGGTGAAGGTTTACAGAACAGATAGTTTCTCATGTAACAGTAACACACATGCTGTTTTATGACATTGGTTAACAACCCCACAACATTTTAACCCTCTAAATTCTCA
>NW_004443979.1:294922-299244 GCF_000243295.1 Trichechus manatus latirostris
AAATGGTTGTATCATTTTGCATTCTCACCAGCAGTGCATAAGAGTTCCCATCTCCCCGCAGCCCCTCCAACATTTGTTATTTCCAGTGTTTTTGATTTGTGCCAGTAATGCCGGGGTAAGATGGTATCTCATTGTGGTTTTAATTTGCATTTCTCTAATGGTTAGTGATCGCGAGCATTTCGTCATGTGTCCGTTGGCAATATCTACAAGTGTCTTGATCAACATGTTGTTGGTTGGGAAGTGGGCCACCCATTTGATCTGCAGAGCCATAACTTTATTTTGGGTCCTGTCTTGTTTTTTATCTAAAGTCCTTTCAAATGTAGTGTTCAGTATTGTAACTTGGGTGAAATGATTATTTCTCATTCTAATTTCTGTTTTTGAATTAGGTCTCCAGTTTCAGGTTTAACTCCATTGACAAAATGAGATGAATGGACCATTTTTAAATTGTCAGCTTCTTTAGTACCCAGATGTTGTTGGAATGTATTTTCTAGACTATCCCAAAAATATACAATAGTTTATCAGTTTGCATGACTTAATTATGGCTCAATCAATTTTTTTTGAAAATGTTTTGAGTATGGCTTTTAGGGCCTATTTTGGACTCTCAAGTTTATTGTGAAAAAGGGAATCTTGTAGCTCCCTTTCTGGGTCAGTGCAACCAGATTTTGCCATCCAGGACTCAGTATTTGAAGTTCTGACCAACATGTGTACAAGTTGATATAGGTCAGGTAACCCTGGGTCATAGGCAGCCAAAAGAACTCTAAATTTTTCTATGAATATTTGCTGGTCTTTTCTAGGTTTAAGGAAATCCTTAATTGTATCCCTTAATTCAGCTGAGGTCCAAGATTTAAATTGTACAGCTGCTTGCATACCTGACTCATGGAGGGATAAGTCTTTAGAGGTAACTAGCATTCTGGAATCTTAGAAGAGTTGTTGGGAAATGTGAAGGCTCTAGACAAGTAGAAGAGAGGGAGGAGTTGAAAGATGTGCCAAAGAAGAGAGATCAGAAGGTTCAGAGGGAAAGCAGAATATAGAGGGACAACTAGAGCAGAAGAGGGGAAGGTTCTAGGGAACTGAGTCTAGTTTGCTGTTGCTTAAGTTTGTCAAATTACTCATTAGCTTTAGCCAAAGAATCTTTTAGGATGTTAATTTTGAATTGAATTTTTTTTGGAGGCCTCTGCATACTAATAAAAAAATGTTACCTATTGGGCCTAAGAAATCTTATTCTTTTTCTTTACTAAAGTGCCTCTCAAATAAACAGTTAGGTTCGGGTCAAAAGTTCCCCAGAGTATCCACTGAAAGCCCAAATCATCATTCTTTCACTGTTGAAATTATACCATTTAGAGAGATAGCTGCAAGAATTAGGACTTTATACTCTCATTAAAGTCCTAATTCTTGCAGCTAACTCTCTAAACACATATATATGCATATGCATATACATATATATTATGAAATAGGAGTTTTTCTTGGAGGAAGCTAAAATTTATATTTAGACATCCCCATAGGAGGTGCGATTGTAGGTTGAATGTTATGCTTATGTACTTTGTGTCCTCAAGCTTCCAACCTCATGGCTGACTTCCAAACACAGACCTGATAATCTACACCTTTGGCAGATGGAAAACCAGAAAGAACTTTCTCTCTGTATCAAAGGCAAGCTCTTAAGACACAACTTCTAGATGTGAGGCAGGCAGTGTCAGAGCCCAACCCTTCTAAGAGACAGCTGCTCTGGCGTATCTTCCTACACCGAACAGAATAGGCTGCATGTTCTTCTAAAATTGTCCTTGACAAGATAACCACAGAATGGGCCAGTGAGGGCCTCAACCCACCTCTGGGTGGAGGCTTAACAACCTAATGAAGGAAAATCAACCTCTTCCTCTATCCTGGGGAATCAAACCCTTGTCTAAAGAAAATACATAGTCATTCCCAAGCTCTGGCCTCCTGCGTGAAAGTATATCCTGAATATTCATGATGCATTTGCATTTTCTTGTCTGCTCTCTGTAAAAGTCCATCTCCCCAAGCTGCCTGTGAGCAGTCTTGGAGGCAGCAGCCCTGACTGCTCCTTTCCTTGTACAGCAAAATAAAGGCATCTTTCTGATCTCCCCACTCAGCCTCTTGTTTATTGGCTATAACAAGTAACGCTGAGCAGAACCTGGGGTTTTCACTCAGCAACAGATATAAGAAGAACTTCATCTATTTTATTGGTGACCTACAGCATCCAAACGGATGTCAGTGCTGTGAGTACCACAAACTCACAGATCTATATGACCAGCTCAAAAAATAGGCTTACAAGGTTTATGTCTATGTCCTAACCTGGGATTTTCCTTCTCACAACAAACAATACTTAGCACAAAACAAAATAGAAGCAAAAAAGGGGTGAAAAGAATGGCTTGATTCCACCAAGGAAGCCAAACAAATTGAAAACAATAACAAATCTTGGGTACAAACAGAATAAATAGCCAAGAAACTCAATGCAAAGAGAGTTCAGGGCAGTTGTGGTGCTGACTTAGTACATCAGCATGGACTCCACAAGCTGAAACAGAAAGGCAAAAGAGGTTAAGATTGTGTGTCAGCTTGGCTGGGCCATGATCCTCAGTGTTTTAATGTAATCACTCCCATGATTGAATATACTGTGAGTAGCCAGTCAGATGAAAGGCAGTCTCCTTGGAGGTGTGGCCCGCATCTGTATATAAGCAGACATTCTGGCTTTTTGCTCTCTCTGGATCCTGTGGCTGCTTCCTGTCGTCCCATCTCCCGTTCTTGGGACTTGAGCTGACAGCTTATTTGCCAAACCTGGAATTTGTTGATCTGCACAGCCTGTGAGTGGGAGCCCTGCCGATCTTGGGCTTGCCAGCTTCTGCAGCTGTGTGACTTGGGAGAAGCCTCTACCCTGATCCACGGGCTTGGGACGTTCTAGCCTCTACAATCAAGAGATCTGTTTCCTTGATATAATCTCTCTCTATATATATATTTATACACTTTACTGGTTTCACTTCTCTAGAGAACCCAGCCTAAGACAAGGCCTTTGTGAATATCGTACCTGGTAGAAAGTTGAAGGCTGAGGTCTACAATGACAGACAGTACAGATTGTACAAGAAAATGTGGAAACAAGGAAAGACCACCCAAGTGAAAACAAATACTTTTTATTCAGAGATTGCTATATCAAAGGAGTCAGTCATCATCACTTACATTTGGCAGAAACTCCAAAGCAAATAGGGGAGTGTAGAAGCTTTATAGTGAAAAGATAGAGAGAGAAGATTTCCAGTATGCTGTGACTGGAAGTTGTTGACACAGGGATGCTGGCAGTCATTGTCCAATTCCTTACCATTTTGGCCAATTGCTGCAGAGATTGTGGCTTCGCTTCCCAGGCTGGTTGCAACAGAGATTGTGGGTCGAGTTCATTGTTATATATGTTCTGGCCATTGTCCATTTTTATGTTCACTCTTTCAATCTCTTTTCAGATAAATGTTAATCACATTTAGTCATATTTCAAGATTATTTAACTAGGATACAACTAAACATGTATATATTTCTGGGGTATATTAATATCTTCACATTACTGAGCATCTACAATGAGGAATATGTTATCTTTCCATTTAGTTAATTCTCTCCTTAGAAACTATAGATAGTTTTATCATTTTACGTGAATGAAGTTTCAACTTTTTAAAATGTAGATATTGCTTTTCCTAAGTAATTTCTTTGGCAGATGTGATAGGTATATTGGAAAGCAATTTTAATATAACTATCTTGAACTGGCCACCTGATTGGAGAACCACTTTTTCATAAAAATATTTGTCTGGATGTGGAAATGCAGGTGCATCATTTATGTTACATGCTAACAATTTTGTTATTACATAAAGAGACATCAAGAATTTAAATTTTCACAGGTACAGTTAAAATATCATTTCTTATTCTAAACACAGACAAAACTACACATGAAGAATGTCAATTCTACCCAAAGCAATTTACAAATACAATACAATCCCGATCCAAATACCAACAACATTCTTCAAAGAGATGGAAAACCTAATCATTAATTTTATACGGGAAGGGAAGAAGCCCCGAATAAGTAAAGCACTACTGAAGAAGAAGAATAAAGTTGGAGGACTCTCACTACCTGACTTCAGAACCTACTACACAGCTACAGTAGTCAAAACAGTCTGGTACTGGTACAACGACAGATCCATTGACCAATGGAACAGAATGGAGAACCCAGATGTACATCCATCCACCTACAGTCACCTGATCTTCGACAAGGGCCCAAAGTCCGTCAAATGGGGAAAAGACAGTCTTTTTAACAAATGGTGCTGGCAAAACTGGATATCCAT
>NW_004443979.1:301227-302755 GCF_000243295.1 Trichechus manatus latirostris
AAAACAACATGTGTACTACTGTTTCATGAGAAACTATTTGTTCTGTAAGCCTTCACCTGAAGTACAATAAAATATAAAAAAATAAAAAAAAAATCTACACATGAAGAATTTTTCTTAAAATTCTTGGAGTCTTTCTCGTTTCTAATTGCTTTTCACTGCATTTTCATATGTGATATAGGATGTAGAATAATGGAACTGATGGTTTTCTAGAAGAAGTATATCAAAATTCAGATTACTGGAAACGCTTTCCTATAAATACTACAGTAAGTAGCTGATAAGGCCAAAGATAGAGGGCTAGACACCATCCCCTGCAGCTTAAATTCATTTACTTACTTTCAAAATCATTTATTCCCTTTCACAAGAGATTCAGCTTCTACATAAAATATAACTCTAGAGGTAGGGACAAAGGAAGTGGGTCAAACTGACTACCAGTGGCCACATGGAAACCCAGCATCCACAGACACACCAAGATCAGTACATTAGTCTGAGTAAACAGGTAGAGGCTTCCAGTGATGTTTCCTGGGTAACTTCTCTGAGGTGATACTGCAACCTTAAATCATCTGTCTGGGTCACCCACCCTGATGCCAGAGATGAGTCTAGAGGCACAGTTGTTGATGCTGGAGCAGTTTTTTTAAGCAGGTACTTACAAGACAAGACAGCAGTGGTACTGATGGCAGGACAACCTTCAGCTAGGGGGTGGCACAACCGGCTGGCCAGTAGGTTGTCTGAGGATAGGTCTCAACTGGCTGGTCTCTGGGACTACATTTTATGCCCCAGTGGAGCCCAGGTGCTAGTTTCAACTAGTCTTCTTTGAGGTAGTCTTGTAAAACCCATTGCCATTGAGTTGTGTCCAACTCATAGCGACCCTATAGGACACAGTAGAACTGCCCCATAGGATATCTAAAGAACAGCTACTGGATTCAAACTGCAGACCTTTCTGGTTAGCAGCCAAGCTCTTAATCACTGTGCCACCAGGGCTCCAGTCCTATAAAGGTAAGCATTATTTTAAGCCTCTGGTGACAAGCAGAGGAAATTTCATATGAAAGATGTATACTACTTTTCATAAAAGAACCATCAAAACACATATTTGCTGTGTATCTGAAGTACAAAAGTGCAGATGGAGCAGCACCGAGTCCATCTAAGAAGAGGAAAGAAAGATTTCATGAAATCTAAGTGGCCTATCTGACAAAGGGAACCATGCAGTCATCTGGTTCAACTTGTTTTCTTGTTCTAATGAGAAAAGAAGAGACGAAACAAGACTTAAAAACAAAAAGTAACAATGTGAAGATAAAATACTAGGGAGGCAAATTTCTACCATTATGATTTATAGGATGCACACTTGGCAATACAGTTATACTACTAAAATTTTAGAAGAGAAAAGGAGGTGTTGCATTTTTTTTTTATTTTTATTCTTTTTATTGTACTTCAGATGAAGGCTTACAGAACAAATAGTTTCTCATGAAACAGTAGTACACATACTGTTTTATGACATTGGTTAACAACCCCACAACATGTCAACCCTCTAACT
>NW_004443979.1:309351-336915 GCF_000243295.1 Trichechus manatus latirostris
ATACAATGCCAGGTATTCAGGGAACAGAAAGAGAAGGAAGATATAGAGAGAAGAGAAACTGAGCAATGAAGAAAGACAAAAAGGGAAAAAGAGGGAAAAGAAAAAAAACAAATTAGAAAAAAAAAAGAACAAGAAAGGCCCCCCAAAAAACAGAAAAAAAAACCCACTGAAAAACAAATGCCCTCAGGGATCCCTCTGCACGTCTGTGCAAGCCGATGGGGAGGTCTCCTTGCCACGAAGCACAGCCTGGCCAGAAAGGGCTCCCAACTCAAGAAAAAGAAATGCAAACAAACAATTCAAAGCAAACAAACGAACAAAAGCCCCGGGATCCCACCAGCACGGCAGCCCAGACTGGGAAGCAGCTCCACACTCGAACGGAGCTCTACAGCCCCTCAGGAAGAAGCAAAGATGGTACACGGAGCCAGGTATTTCAGTGAAAGGAGGGGGAGGTGGTGAGAGGTAAGGAAGAAATCAAAAGAAGCAGAAAAAAGAGCAACACTAGCAGCCAACAAATGGCACTCAGAGAGCCAACTAGTGCGGGCTGGTGTTTCTCGGACAGGAGACTGTGTCTGCGGGAAGCAGAGAGGCCGAGTGTGGGTGAAGAAGGGTAGAAAGTGGGATAGCATATATCACAAATTACCAGAGCTCTGTAGCCCCTCAGGAAGAAGCAAAGATGACGCACGGAGCCAGGTATTTGAGCGAAAGGTGGGGGATATGGTGAGTGGTAAGGAAGAAATCAAAAGAAGCGAAAAGAAGCAACACCAGCAGCCAACAAATGGCACTCAGAGAGCTTGCCCGTTCAGGTGTGTGGAATCCAAGTAGCCAGTGTTTCCCAGTCAAGAGATTGTGGCCACGGGAAGCAGAGGAGGCCGGGTCAGGGTGAAGAAGGGTGGGGGGTGGGAAAGCATATATCACCAATTATCAGTTGTTTTGTCTCCCGCTGGAAGCTCCGTGAGGCTGCTTTCTCGTACCCCCTGTTTGCTGGTCTCTGATAGGAGTCCAAGATGGTGGATCTGCACTGCTTTAGCTGGTAGGGGACCTCTGTATGAATCTCTCCTCACTCTCCGTTCTCTGTCAGTTTTTTCACTCCGTTTGGTGCTTGGCTGAGTTCTTTATCTCTTCATTTGATGTTTTAGGGTTTCAGGATTGTTGTATTCTCTGTTCGGCTTAGTTTTTCAGGTCTTTGCTGTGGAGGGACGGCATGGTGCTTCTGCCTAGAGCGCCATTTTACCGAAACTTTGCGGTGTTGTTTTTCAAAGAGTACATATTTAAATTTAATCTTTAAGGTGTTTTTTTTTTTTACATTGGCAGCGTTAAAAGTTTCACTTATATTCTGCCTTGGTTCTCCCAATATAAATAATTAACTTTACATGAGAATACTTCTATTACTTAGGTCACATGTGTAGGGTTGAATAAGTAAAGATAGCTACAAAGGAGTTTTCCTGTGGAATATAGATTCTGAAAGCCTACTTACTAGCCTCATATCTACTTCCTTTTCTCAGAATTTGTGCTGAAAATTGTAATTCTTTTGTAGATTACACATCAGTATACCATGTTAAATATCCTTAAAAAAACAAACAAAAAAACACCAGTTGCTATCTAGTCTATCTCAAGTATTGGAGACCCCATGTGTGTCAGAGTAGAACTGTGTTCCATAGGGTTTTCAGTGGCTAATTTTTCAGAAGTAGATCACCTAGACTTTCTTCTGAGATGTGTCTGGATGGACTCAAACCTCCAACCTTTCTGTTAACAGCCAAACTCATTAACCATTTGAACCACACAGGGACTCTCAAATATCCTTTTCCATATGTTAATGAGATAATAAAAAATTGAAAATGATTTAATGTGTACAATAACATAGGACCAACTTTACATTCCTATTAATCAGTGAATGATTGCTTTATAATGCAATAAGTTTCTTCTATACTAAAGAAGTATTGGCAAATACATATGTGTATATATATACAGAGAGAGAGAGAGCCCTCGCGGAGCAGTGGTTAAGAGCTTGCCTGCTAACAAAAAGGTCAGCAGTTTGAATCCACCAGCTGGTCCTTGGAAACCCTATGGGGCAGTTCTACTCTGTCCTATAGGGTCACTATGAGTAACAAAAACAACAAATATATGTATGTGTGTGTGTGTGTGTGTGTGTATTTATTGATTGATTGATAAGTCTATTAATCAAGGAGGAGTCCTGCTGGCACAAAACAGAAGGTTGGCTGCTAATCGAAAAGGTGGGCAGTTCAAATTCACCCAGCCACTCTCCAGGAGAAAGACTTGGCAATCTGCTTCCATAAAGATTACTGCCAAGAAAACTCTATGGGGTACTTCTACTCTGTAATGTGGGGTTGCTATGAGTTGAAAACAACTTGAAGGCACCTAACAATAACAACACTAATCAAGGTTAGGAAAACAGAAAGCACACTCTTTTTTTTAGCAGAAAAAAATTAATGTAAGGAGTAGGTTAAACAGGTATTGGAGGACTAATGAGAGAATTTCCCATCTCTAGGGCCAAAAGAACAAAGAGAAGAGGTTGCAGATATTAGGAATTAGAAGCTTATAGGAGGAAACCCCTCAGAGCTGAACATCGGATCTCTGAAAAGGAGGTGCCCCCTGCTGATGTTAATGTATCTGAAAGAGTGCAATGAGGTTGGTCTGAAAAATATGGAAACATCAAACCCAGAAACTGGAACCTACTATCACTATTGAGATTCTGCTGAGACAATGTTAATAGGTATAGAAAGGGGCAAATCTTTTCTCCCTCCACCTGCCTCTGGCCTCCCACTAGTGCCTCCTAGAGGCAGAGCCTAAGAGAGAGCCAGCTCATAAATGAGAAACATGATTTGCGGAATCGTAAGAGTATAGAAGAATGGGTTAGAGCTATTAATATCTTAGTAATCAACACAGTGATTATACATCCTAGTTTTTCTGAGACATTCTAATTTGTTCACATTTAGAGTCCCTTTTACTCTAAAAAAATGTCCTGGTTTGGAGGACAAATTATATGAGGGTCCTACACATAAAGCAGTTTATCCAAACTGAATCAAATAAAGCCTCTGTAGTAAATTGGTTTCAAAGATGGTCACTATCAATTCCTTTCCTTATATTTGCACATTCAGCTCCTGTTATGAAGAGTTGGTGTCTAAGTCCACTCACCTGGAATCTGGACTGATCTTAGTGACTTGCTTGAGCAAAAGAAAGTAGCCAACAGTGACATTCTGGGAGTTTTGAGCTTAGGTCACAGGAGGCCTTGTGGTGTCTTCCCTGGTTTCTTGAAATTTTCTTGGGACACATCCTCTCAGAACCCAGCCACCACACAGTCGGAAGCCCAAGTCACATAAAAATGACATGTGCACATGCTACAATGGCCAGACCGACTAAGCCTCCTAGCTAAGAGCCAGCATCAAGTACCATTCAGTAACCCACTTGGATGTCCAGTTAGCAGAGTCTTCAGATGATGGTAGCCACAGCTGACATTCAATTACCACAACATTATTAATTAACATTAACATTATTAATTACTTGTAAGATTGTTTTAGTCAGTTACTGATACATAACCACTGACCTCAAAATATCAGAAGCGTAAACAGTAACCATTCATTCCCACATTCACAGTTCTGCAGGTTGACAGCGGTTCAGCTGATCAAGGCTGGGATTAACTATACAGCTCTCCGTCAGACTGCAGTTTGTCTGGACTTGGATCCAGGCTATAAGCTGATTTCAGGTCTACTCTACATGTTTTTTATGGGGTCAAGGCTGAAGGACAGCAGCAACCTGAGTCATGCTGTTCTTATGAATGATCATACAAGCCAAATATTGCAAACACATTTGAGGCTTCTGCTTGAGACACATCTGCCAACATTCCACAGACCAGATTAAGTCACATGATTCATCACAATATCAATGGGGTGAGCAAGTGTACTCTGCCCAAGTGGAAGCATTAGAGGTGAATATTCCCTAGGCAATAATCTGAATAATTGCAAAGATCATAAGAACTATTTCATCATTAATTCTGAGATTCATTTAAAACTTGCAAACTTTGTATATCAACATAGTGATAGATTTATTATATTCTCTCTCTCTCTATATATATATATATATATATATACGTATATAGAAAGAGACTTCAAATTTCAAGATCCAGTGATAAATCTGAATCTTTATTTCAGGAGTATACTTAGGAAATAAACAGAATATGCTCAGAGAAACATGTTCATTAGTGTGCATATGATCATTAAAACTATCAAAGAGTCATTCTTTCCCCTCTGTTAAAAGCAATGATAAATGATAGACCACTGATATTTAGAATATACCCAGAGAGTACTTGGCATACTAAATTTCTACTTTTACATTGTCATTAGGTGCTGTCCAGTTGATTCCAACTTATAACAACCCTACGTACTACAGAACTAAACACTGGCCAGTCCTGTGCCATCCTTACAACCATTGCTATGTTTGAGCCCGTTGTTGCAGCCACTGTATCAATCCATCACATTGAAAGTCTTCCTCTTTTTCACTGACTCTCTACTTAAACAAGCATGATGTCCTTCTCCAGAGACTGATCCCTCCTGATAACATGTCCAAAGTACATGAGATGAAGTCTCGCCAAACTAGCTTCCAAGGACCACTCTGGCTGTACTTCTTCCAACACAGACTTGTTCGTTCTTCTGGCAGTCCATGGTATATTCAGTATTCTTGGCCAATGTCATAATTGAAAGACATCAATTCTTCTTTGGTCTTCCTTATTCATTGTCCAGCTTTCACATGCATGTGAGGCAATTGAAATATCATGGCTTGGGTCAGGCACACCTTAGTCTTCATACTGACATCTTTGCTTTTCAGTACTTTGAAGAGGTCTTTTGCAGCAGATTTGCCCAATGCAATACATCATTTGATTTCTTGACTGCTGCTTCCATAGGTGATGATTGTGGATCCATGTAAAATGAAATCCTTGGTAACTTCAATCTTTTCTCTGTTTATTAGGATGTTACTTATTGGTCCAGTTGTGAGGATTTTTGTTTTCTGTATGTTGAGGTGTAATCCATACTGAAGGCTGTAGTTTTTAATTTTAATCAGTAAGTGCTTCAAGTTCTCTTCATTTTCATCAAGCAAGGTTGTGCAACCTGCATATCGTAGGTTGTTAATGAGTCTTCCACCAATCCTGATGCCACATTCTTCTTCATATAGTCCAGCTTCTCTGATAATTTGCTCAGCATACAGATCGAGTAAGTATGGTGAAAAGATTTAACCCTGACACACCTTTCTTGATTTTAAACCATGCGGTATCCCCTTCTTCTCTTTGAATGACTGTTTCTCGTTCTATGTACAGGTTTCTCATGAGTGCAATTAAGTGTTCTGGAATTCCCATTCTTTGCAATGTTATCCATAATTTGTTATGATCTACACAGTCAAATGACTTTGCATAGTCAGTAAATCATAGGTAAACATCTTTCTGGTATTCTCTGCTTTCAACCAAGATTCTTCTGACATCAGGAATGATATCCCTTGTTCCACATCATCATCTGAATCCAGCTTGAATTTCTGGCAGTTCCTTGTCAATGTACTGCTGCATTTTTGAATGATCTTCAGCAAAATTTTACTTGCATTTGATATTAATGATATTGTTTCAATAATTTCCACTTTCCGTTGGATCACCTTTCTTTAGAATGGGCACAAATATGTATCTCTCACTCAGTTGGCCAGGTAGCTGTCTTCCAAATTTCTTGTCATAGGTGAGTGAGCGCTTCCAGCTTTGCATCCATTTATTGAAACATCTCAATTGGTATTCTGTCAATTTTTGGAACTTTGTTTTTTGCCAATGCCTTCAGTGCAGCTTGGACTTCTTCCTTGAATACCATTAGTTCTTGATCATATTCTACCTGCTGAAATGGCTGAATATTGACCAATTCTTTTTGGTACAGTGACTCTGTGTATTCTTTCCATTTTCTTTTGATGCTTCCTGCTTTGTTCAGTATTTTGCCCATAGACTCCCTCAATATTGCAACTCAAGGACTGAACTTTTTCTTCAGTTCTTCCAGCTTGAGAAATGCCAAGCACGTTCTTTCCTTTTTGGTATTCTAAGTCCAGGTCTTTTCACTTGTCATTGTAATACTTTACTTTGTCTTCTTGAGCTGCCCTTTGAAATCTACTGTTCAGCTCTTCTACTATCTCATTTCTTCAATTTATTTTAGCTACTGTAAGTTAAAGAGCAAGTTTCAGAGTATCTTCTGAAATCCATTTTGGTCTTTTCTCTCTTTCCTGTCTTTTTAATGACCTTTTGCTTTCTTCACATATGATGTCCTTGGTGTCATCCCACAACTCGTCTGGTCTTTGGTCATTAATGTTTAACGTGTCAAATCTATTCTTAAGATGGTCTCCAATTTTAGATGGGATGTACTCAAGGTCATTTTTTGGTTCTCATAGACTTGTTTTAATTTTCTTCAGCTTTAACTTAAATTTACTTAGGAGCAGTTGATGATCTGCTCCACAGTTGGCCCCTGGTATTGTTCTGACTGATGCTGTTGAGCTTTTCCATCATCTCTTTCCACAGATACAGTCACTTTGATCCCTATATTTTCTATCTGGTGAGGTCCACTGTATAGTTGACATTTATGTCGTTGAAAAAAGGTTTGTGCAATGAATAAGTCGTTGATGTTTCAAAATTTTATAATGTGATCTCCAGAGTTGTTTCTATCACCGAGGCCATATTTTCCAACTACAGATCCTTCTTCTTTTTTTCCAATTTTCCCATTCCAATCACCCATAATTATCAATGCATCTTAATTGCACATTTGATGAATTTCATACTGCAGAAGTTTGTAAAAATATTCAATTTCTTTATTTTTGGCATTAGTAGTTGGTGTGTAAATTTGAACAATACTCATATTAACTGCTTTTCCTTGTAGGAGTATGGATATTATTCTATCACTGACAGTGTTGTACTCAGGACAGATCTTGAAATGTTCTTTTTAATAATGAATGCAATGCCATTCCTCTTCAATTTATCATTCCTGGCATAGTAGACTATATGATTGCTGCTTCAAAATGGCCAATACCAGTCCATTTCAGCTCACTAATGCCTAGGATATCGATACTTATGTATTCCCTTTCATCTCTGAAGACTTCTAATTTTCCTAGATTCGTACTTCATACATTCTATGTTCTAATTATTAATAGATGTTTCCAGTTGTTTCTTCTCATTTTGAGTCGTGCCACAACAGAAAATGAAGGTCCTGAAAGCTTGACTCCATCCACATCATTAAGGTCGACTCTACTTTGAGGAGGCAGGTCTTCCCCAGTTGTATTTTGAGTGACTTCCAATCTGAGGAGCTCATCTTCTGGCACTATATTAGACAATGTTGCACTGCTATTCATAATGTTTTCACTAGCCAATATTTTCAGAAGTAGATCACCAGGTCTTTCTTCCCAGTCTGTCTTAATCTGGAAGCTCCATTGAAACCTGTCCACCATGGGTGACCCTGCTGGTATTTGAAATACTGGTGGCATAGCATCCAGCATCACAGTGACAGGCAAGCCACCACAGTACACCAAACTGACAGGTAGCCCTTGTGGTGAAGTTATTAAGAGCTTGGCTTCTAAACAAAAGGTTGGCATTTCAAATCCACCAGCTGCTCCTTAGAAAACTTATGGGTGGTTCTACTCTGTCCTTAGGGTGGCTAGGCATTAGAATTGACCTCAAGTGCAAAAGGTTTGGTTTATTATTAAGACTACTTATTTAAATGAGTACTGGTCTATATTTAAGGGTAAGTTCTTTAAGCACTGTAAGTATACCTTGTGAAAAGTAACTGTGCTGGAAAAAAAATGTACTCTAGCACTGCACCATTTTTCTTCTAATTATGTAAAGGATCACATTCTTTTACAGTAAACCTACTGACATATCAAGTGACTTGAAGATATACCACTAAAATGTACTGAGTTCTGTACTGAGGACATCCATATTTGTCCCAAAAAACACTTAGAGAAACATAGCATCAGCCACATGTATACAGAGTGACTATTATTAAATTGAATAAATCATCAAATTCAAATACTTTGTGTTCCCTGCTGTTAATCACTGATTTATGTTAGAATGATGCACTATTTTTAATTTTTTTTATTGTACTTTAGATGAAGGTTTACAGAACAAATAGTTTCTCATTAAACAATTAGTACACATACAGTTTTATGATATTGGTTAACAACCCCACGACATGTCAACACTCTCCCTTCTCAACCTTGGGTTCCCTATTACCAGCTTTCCTGTCCCCTCCTGCCTTCTAGTTCTTGTCCCTGGGCTGTTGTCTCCCATTAGTCTCATTTTGTTTTATTGGGCTGTCTAATCTTTGGCTGAAGGCTGAACCTCAGAAGTGACTTCATTAATGAGCTAAAAGCGTGTCCGGGGGCCATACTCTTGGGCTTTCTCGAGTCTCTGTCAGGCCAGTAAGTCTGGTCTTTGATGAATTATTTTAATTGAAAGTGAATTGTGGCAGCATGTCTAAAATAGATGACAAAAATCAATGAAAAATACCTGTACTATCAAGGTAAGGAAGGATCTTCCTTAAAGTGCAAAAATAAATTACTATGGAACATATTAATTTTATTTCTTTTTTGTTAGTTTCATTTGTTTAGATATTTATACATCATATTTTAGCAATAATATTATTGATTTTTTTAGTAAAAATATTATTGAAACATTAGAAGTCTTTTTTTTTCTGGTGAAAGTCTATGTTGTTCTGGTTCTCCATATTTTTACGATTTCATTTAAATTATGATCTTCAATAGGCAAACTAGTCTATGGTGTAAAAAATAAAAAAGCAATGTTTTCTTGGTGTGAGACATTAGCTAAGAAGGCATATTTAGGAATTTTTTGGTGTCGTGGAGATGGTGTATACTGTGATAGACAGATAGAGGTGTGAATTACATGACTGTGCTGTGTCAAACTCATACTGTACACTTAAGATTAGACATTGGGATGTTTCCAGTTTGGGGCTATTATGAATACTGCTGCAATGAATATTTCTAACATTTCTCAGCATATGTGCATACATACCTATTGATTACACACTAAGAAGTGGAATTGCTGGGTCATAGTGTACACATTTTTTTTTTTAGTGCAAAAGGGATATCTTAGAATGATTTGAGGAACATTTTGATTTGAAGCACGCATAGGCCCCTATGTGTTCAGGCCACTATTTTATGGGAATATAACTCCACTACTGCAGTCCCTTATTTAGAAGTCTGCAATTTTAGTTGTGTGCCCTGTTTTATGAACCAAAATTATATAAAAAAAGAAAAAGCAGCATATTACACTACTCTTTATAGATCACCCCATTTGATAGCCCTATCATAACACTACCACTGAGCTCTAGTAACCACACCAGCTGTAACAACACAACATGCTCCATTGTCCAGACTCAAACATATGCAACTGTTTCACAGTTTTCTTAGCTTAGGATATATCTATTCAGAAAACAACACACCACAGAAGATACTACAGTCAGCATGGACTTCGCCCAGTGCAGCAGAGGTTCTGAACCTTGGCTCAACCTTGGCTGCAATCATAATCACTTTGGGAGCTTTTAAACTCTCTATGCTTATTCTGAACTCCAAACAAATTAAATCAGAGCCGCTGGAGATGAGAGCCAGGCATCAGCATCAGCATTTTAAAAAAAAAAAACAAAACTCCCCAGGTGATTCCTCTGTGCAGCTGAGTTTGAGCACCACTGATCTATGGCTTCAAATAACAGCAGTTCACATGAGGACAATTTTATTAAGTCTGATTATTCACTCACCATTATTTTTAGCCTCTCGCTATACTCCTCTCTTGCATGAAAAGCACAGCTGGCATTTATATTAATGATAGAATATTTCAAATTAACAATCTACATAAGAATATAATGCAATACGTTCAAAGGATAAATTTGTGCTTAATTCTAATATATCAGATGCATATATGTTTGAGTAACTCCCCTGTGAGATATTCTATTCACATAGAGCCCCAAAACAAAGGAACAACATGGAACAGACTTGCCAGTTCCCTTTATCTCTTCTCTGTTCATTGTTCTAGAACCACAGGGACCTGGTGGAAAAGACAGTCAGAGCCCTAGAGTGGATCTTATTCACAATTGGACTTTGGAAATCACTTCCAGTTGTATATTGGTGTCTGATTCTTGACCTATTCCTCACCTGGTACCTGAGAGGCATCAAAGGTGAAAATGTTTCTCCAGTAATGACATGCCCTGGCCCTGCATCTCTTTTCTGCTTCCAACCTAAAACAAAGCAAAACGCATTGCCATCGAGTCAATTCCGACTCATAGTGACCCTATACAACAGAGTAGAACTGCCCCATAGGGTTTCCAGTGGCTGGTGGATTCTAACTGCTGACCTTTTGGTTAGCAGCCGAGCTCTTAACCACTGACTTGTGTGTCTCTGTCTCCATGTCTTTTCTCCCCTTTTGTAAGACACCATTCAGAGGGATTAGGACTATGACTCACCCTGGTTTTATATGACCTTGTTAACTGATAACAAAAGAAAATTCCTATCTCCAAACAAAGTCACATTCACAAGTACAGGAGGCAGGACTTTAACATATGTTTTTTGGGGACAGAAATCAATCCATAAAATGCTGAAAATACAAATGAATGGGAACTTGTCAGAAGGACAAAGAAACTAACCAGAAAGAAGTCCCAATGACCAAAGCTAGAACAATTTGAGCAATAAAATAAATAATATAATATTGGATTAAACCCAAAATACAACATAAATAGGCATGGGTCCATAATCATATAAATCAATGATTGAATAAAATAATAAAGGAGAAGGAACAAATCATTCTTACAGAAGAATTCTATTTGATGTATGTAGATACTACTTCCCCTTTCAGGGGGGAAGATTATCTCACTTGAGTGTGTGGGCTTGATTTAGTAACTCACTTCCAAGGAATAGAATAGCCAAAGGGAAAAACAATTTTACAGTGGAGAAACCTGGTAACCAATACTTTAACCAAATGATGAAGGTTAAAATCACTCATGATGTCATGTCAATATCATGTATCCCTGATGTGATGTGATGAGAAGGACATTTCACCTCTGTAGTATTCTTCCCAGAAACCCATAACCTCAAATTAACCATGAGAAAAAAACATCACGCAAAACTAGATTGGAGGGCATTCTATAGGATACCTGTTCAGTACTCTTCAAAACTTTCAAGGTCATGAAAACAGGAAAAGACTGAGAAACTGTCACAGACCAGAGGAGACTGGGGAGATATGACAACTAAATGCAGTGTAGTACTCTGGATTGGGTGCTAGAACAGAAAGAGGACATTAACGGAAAGACTGGTAGAATCTAAATTAAGTCTGGAGTTCAGTTACAAGTTAAAACCAAGGTCAGATTTTTGTTTACATTATACACAGAAGGAGTTCAAGACTCTAGGGCCTAGAGCCTATCTGATTTTGCAGCAGTTCAGCACCATTCTGTAGTCTAATTTCAAGCAATTTCATGAGAGAAATACCATGTCTACCACCAGCGGCAGTCTGCTTTGGAGCTAGGGCCACAGGACGACTCCAAAGGCATGAGTCAGATTGTCTTTGTTCTTTCCCATTTGTTAAAAAAAAAAAAAGAAAAACAGGTGTTCTACATGTAATATTGTAGCATTTAACTTGTAACTGAACTCCAGACTTAGTTTAGATTCTACCAGTCTTTCCATTTATCTAAATGGGTTTTTAGTTTCAATGCTTGATTTATACCCAGAACAAGCATAGCACATGTCCGTAAGTGGCTGCATTGGGAAGAGCATAAAATACGATTTTACTTACTGTAGAAGAGCAATTTACGTTTTAATGGCTATTACATTTTCTTCTTTTTTAAATATACTATTAAACAGTGGAAAAGAAGAAATCTCTGTGATGTCTGTGATAATTAAAGGTGTCTGCTCATGTTTTGATACTTAAAAGAGTGTTTTTCCAATTACATAAATTTTTAATGAAATTTTATTTTGGAATAATTTTTGATTTTTCAGAAAAGCTACAAGATAATTCAGAGAGGTCCCATATATCCCTTGCGTAATTCCTGTATTGTTAACATCTTACATTTATGTGGTATATTTGTCAAGACTAAAAAAAAAAACAATAAACAAAAACTGAGAGCCTTTTTTCACTATTATGTGTATCTGAGAGTCTAAGCACATTGAAGCAAAGGGGGAAATTCAGTTGTCTAAATTCTTTGTCTTGTCATAGATTTATTAGATGGAATTTTATTTCTCTCAACACCCCCGAAACTGATTTCAAATTTGCAATGTTATTTCTTTATAAAAAGAGTTTAGTTTAATATTACCACTGCTACAACATGTATTGTTTCTATGAAATTTTATTTAGGTCTTAGAACCTGCTTGGGTTAGCAAATATTCAAGAAATTGCATTTATCTTTATTTAAGTTTTAATTCTGTTAAACCACAGTGGGCCTAAGAATTGCAAGAAAGAAACTGCTACATAACATTGAAGGCTACCTGTCTTCAAGATATTGATATCAAGTATCAATTGAACTGTGTCTTTGATAATTTAAAGCAAGATGATACTGGAATCAAAGAATTTCAGAGATCCATATCATTATGATAAATTAAATGCTACAATATTACATGTAGAACACCTTTTTTTCTTTTTTTAACAAATGGGAAAGAACAAAGACAGTCACACTCATGCCTTTGGAGTTGTCCTGTGGCCCTAGCTCCAAAGCAGATTGCCCCTGGTGGTAGACATGGTATTTCTCTCATGAAATTGCTTGAAATTAGACTACAGAATGGTGCTGAACTGCTGCAAAATCAGATTTTTGTTTACATTATACACAGAAGGAGTTCAAGACTCTAGGGCCTAGAGCCTATCAAGAGTCTACCAGTGACCCATGGGCTTAAACTTCGTGTTTAGGTTCACAAGTCAGCTGTCTCCTGTCCGTGTTCCTATCCTGGTACTCCATTCTACCAATAAGAAATATTAATGGGGATGGAAAGGAAAGTATCCCTAAAAATATTTTCTGGTTGAAGTTAAAGAGAAAAAACATTTATTAAAAAAATTCCTCTTATGTCTTTATATTGTAAATGGAAGTAGTGGTGGATGGATGGTAATGGGCAATTTTTTTTAGCAGAGTTAGGTTTCACTACATGGAGGAGAAAGGGAATGAAAAAATATCTATGAAATTTCTCTGCATACTAAGGTAAAATGCTCTTCCTATTCTTGGCAGGGTACATTTTTTTTTAAGATTCTATTCCTCTAGGGGAAATGTTTATTTTCCTTAACATAGATTTTGACTATTATACATAGGGTCGCTATGAGTCAGAATCTACTCGACGGCAATGGATTTTTTTTTTTCTTTTTTTATCGCTAATAATAATAATTATTATTTTAACTTGTGTGGGTGTGCGTGTGTGTGTGTGTGTGTGTGTGTGTGAATGGTCGCATGTTTTGCCTAACAGTTATCCATAAGAGACTGAAAATTCACTGGAAGTATAAATGAATATATCTTCACAGGATGCAGGTACAGTAAGCATAAAGAGAACTGGACATAATGCGGCAATGCCTACCATGGACAGTGATGCCAAAACTGCCCCCCAAACTGAAGCACCACCCCTACCTCAACCCTGCCTTGCCTTCATGTATTATGGTGGGTTAGTCGTATGGCTGGAGGGGTGGCAAGAGAACAAGGTTGTGTGTAAATTCCAGGGTGAGGTCACTTTCTATGCTCAGAAATTTAGGTTCTCCTCAAGGAGGGTTAAGTGGGAAGAGAGACTCTGAAGGGGAATTGTCTTTCAATTGAGAGACAACGGACACACTGAAGGTTACCCATTAAGACATCCTGTGTGAGAATTCTGCATTTTATCTTTGACCTTGGAGCCCAGAAACAGTCATATCTAACCTTCAGTTTCCAGTTTTTGTTTAGTTTGTGTTTTGTTTTCTCCACAATTCGATTTGGTTACTCACAAAGACACTGTTAAACATAGCCTTGTGGCGCGTGGAGAATTAATAAACAGGGCTTTAAAGGAAATGAGGCCAGCTTGGCAGAATCAGCACTGGACTGAAGGAGGACAGTAGCCCCTGAATTCCAAGTGGCAATCTCTAGCTTAGTTTTAAAATATCACCATTTGTTACATTTGCTACTCTTATTTTTAGAAAAATAATATATCACAGGTATTTTTAAACTCTCATAATTTTATCTACTCTCTATTTCCCACAGGAGTAACTCCTCTCTTGAGGTTGTGCAAATCATTTTTATGCTTGCTTTAAATTTTTTACTAAAGACGTTTGTACTCACAACAACATCCAGCATTGTTCAGTGTTTTTAAGATTTACTAAAACTGTATGTAATATTTTTCAAGTTTCTTTATTCACTCATAATTATATTTTCAAGATTATCTACTCTGATGTGTTTATATTAGCCACAGTGTTGTATAACATTTTATAAGCACCCTAGAAATTTATCTATCCTTCATCTGTGGATTGTTCTCTATTTATACTTTCTCCTCTTACAAACAGTGATGAAATAAACATCCTTATACAGATTATTTTGTGCACATGTAAGATGTTTTCTATGGTGTACACTTCAAAATAGAATTACTGGGCTATATGTGATGTGCATTTTCCAATTTAACTGATATTTCAAAATTGTCCTCGAAAGAGAAGCAATTATAGATAGATGGAGAAGGAGGAAAAATTATTTTCCTTTTCCCAAATACAGTAGAACGGAGGCTGGATATTTGAATAGACAAGGAACTTCTAAAAATTACCAAACACTAGGCCCAGACAGAGAGATTCTGCTTGTAACTGGCCAAGGGTTGGGTCAGGCCATCAGTACAATTTTAAAGCCCTCCACTTTGCAGTCAGGATGGAGAAAAACCACATCAGAGGCTCTCAAACTTCAGCTTGCATCAGAATCACTCGGACTAGAAAACCAGTTACTGTGGCGTTGATTCCGACTCATGCGTCCCCATGTGTGTCAGAGTAGAACTGTGCTCCACATGGTTTTCAATGGCTGATTTTTCAGAAGTAGAATGCCAGGCCTTTCTTCCAAGGCACCTCAGGTGGACTTGAACCTCCAATCTTTTAGTTAGCAGCTGAGCACGTTAACCATTTGCACTACCCACGGACTTCACTTGGACTGGAGAGTTTGTTAAAACACAGATGACTGGGCCCCACACCCAAAGTGTCTGATTAAGTATGTTTGGGGTGGAGTTTGCAAATTTTTATTTCTAACAAGTTCCCAGATGATGCTGATGCTGCAGTCCAGGGTTTGCACTTTGAGAACAAAGGCCCCACACTAAAGAATGTAAAAAAAAAAATAAAAAAATCAGCTCTGACAGCTAACACTAATAGCTAGGCCATGATGTTCCAACTTAACAGAAACAATTTCCCAAACACCTAAACAATTTGAAGTCACTCTATATCTGTAACTAATCAGAACAAAAACAAGATCATTATCTAATTGTGTCTCAACAGACAAAAACTAGGTGATCAAGCATCATCCTTTCCTAACTAACAGGAGCCATTGCTGCATTTTATTAAAAAAAAAAAGAGAGAGAGAGCGAGAGAGAGCTTTAGCCCCTCTCCATTCTTCCTGCTTTCTCTATAAAAATTATTAACGTACCCAATCATAGGTTTAGTCTCATAGAATTCTTCCCACTTTCTTATATCACCCAATCCTGAGAAAACTTCTAATATAAGCCCACATCACCTAACCCAAGCACGAATTCTATTACATGTTTCTCCATGATCTACAGTCTCCCTTTCTGCAACAAATAATAAACCTAACTTTGTCTGACTACAGTTATAGCAGTGTTTTTATAGTGGACATTGACAATGTTTACCAGTAAAGTATGTGTGCTGGAAAATACACACGCACGCACACACACACACACATGGAATACTACTGTGCACACTTAACAAAGCTTATTTTACCATCATAAATATTAGACATGTCCAATGTAGGAAAAGAAAAAAAAGAATTTACAAAGCATAAAGAAGAAAGACAATTAACCTGATATCTGGTCAAATATATTAATTTTTAAACTGAGAATGTTATTTTACTTAGTTTTTCCCCCAATGTAAATAAGTATACATAGCCAATTAGTTATCAAAAGATTTGTAATGCTTTGTATTATTTTTTAACATAGAATACGTGATGGACTGTCCCCATATTATTTAATGTTGTCATTAATATTTAGTATCTAATTTATGTAATTTAACCATTTCCAAATTTCATCTTTCAGGACAGAAAGTCAATAGATATTTTCTAAAATCTATACAAATAATTTTAAATGATTCTATATTCTTAATATTTTCAGTATTCTTTTCCTTTTCAACAGTTTTCTCCCTTATATGAATTTAAAAACATATTTCTGTAGAAGAATGAAATCAATGTGAATTCATCTTATTCGTTCATTTCAGCTTCTTCCTTTAAATTAAATAAAATATTAAATTTGACTTCATGAATTCTGTGATTCTATTCTAGAAAAAAAATTGTGGGTCTCATGTATGTGTGCATGTATGCTTTCATATATGCAGAGAGTTATCTGTATTTATATTGTCCTACTGCTAAAAATGACATTTTCCTCTGAATGGTGAAAATGTAGATAATCTTTTCTTTTTATACACCTCCATAATGCTGGAATAAGCACTGTATGGATTTGGTGTACTTGTTTTAATATCCTGCTGGGCTTGACTTGCCCAGCAAGATTTTTACATCTATTCTTGTGTGAAATTTTCTATGGAATCCTATTCTTTTCTTTTTTGTCATATTTTAATAAGCATTATATTAGTTTTGTAAAATTATTGGGGAATTTTTATATCTTTTCCATAACTTAAATAATTTAGGTAACATAGTAATTTTCTATCATTAAAGGTTACAAAGAAACCTGTCATAAATATCTTAAGTATCTGGGACTGGCATATTTTTTTAAGAATTTCTTTCATATCTTTTAAATTTTCTTCTAATAAAATTAATATAAATATATTCTATTTTTCTAAGGCAATTTAAGCACTTTTCATTGAAAAGTATCATCTATTATTTGTAATTTTATTTCATTGAAAATGACTGTGACATAAACATATATGTGCCAGTGATGACAGCAGGGGCTTGGAATTTTCTTTTTTTAATTGAACTTGTTGCCAAAGACTTTGGATGTCTTCCCACAGGCTGTCACTTAAGGAATAAAAGCCCATGTGCATATTCTGAATAGACCAGGAAGTCCCATGAGGAGAGATCCCTTAGGTCTATTCCTTTCCTCATCAGAAAGCCAAGCATTTCCTTTTGTCATTCCTTGTCATACCTCAAGGGAATAATATGTGTATTAATAAACCTAATGTTATTCTATATTCATTTGAGCAATAGCAATGCACATACTGCTGGACATTATATATTGTTTCAATCCACAGAATATGCTTGTTTATGAATGGATTCACAGATCACTAAGAATTGCTACGGGAATCTCTATAGTAAGTGCTTCTCATTTGATTTGAGAACATGAAAAAGTGAAGAAATAAACCGACTGCTGTCGAGTTGCTTCCAACTCACAGGAACAGCACAGGGTTTCCAAGGCTGTACATCTCTATGGAAGCCGACTGCCACTTCTTTCTCCCACAGAGATGCTGGTGGTTTCCACCCACTGACCTTTCTGTTAGCAGTCAAGCATTTCAACCACTGAGAAAAGTGGTTATTTTGTATGTTCATTGGTGTCGCTCATTCTCTTGCACAGTGGGAAGACTTAAGAAGGCTACAGGTTGTACCTTTTAAAAACTCTTTCACTATGACCTCATTTCAGGAATCATTTTACAATTTTTTGTAACTTTTCCATTTGTTGAATCAGAAACACAGGTTTTGGTGTTGATGGTGGTGGGTGTCTTTGCTTAGCAGTGAAAGTGGTAGGCCTTCTTGAAGAGGAAAACTTCAAGATACTCTCAACATTCTTACTTTCTTTCAAATAAGTAATACTTCAAGTTCCAAATGGTATCTCAAAAGTGTTTAACTATGTGGATGTGTTTAATCAGAAATGTAATCAATTTCTCCAGTAAGGACTTCTTATTTCCTAAATTAGTGAATGAATGAAATAGAATAGTTTTTCTATCTATGACGTGTTTTCTCGACTATATTATTCCTTAGAGAATCTAAATACTTCCACGCGATCATTGGCATGAGTTAGATTTCTTTTTTCCCTCTAGAGATCTCATAACTGTTGCTGGTATCTGGCCTTTTATTTACTATAACACAGAATTAATTTAATAATCTCTTATTGCTCATTAAATTAATCTATTTCTCGGGAAGTTTTCTTTTTTTTAATACTGGTCTAACAACTGCTATTTACTTAAGATGTTAAAAAGTAGTTTAACTAGCTGTTGAAACCAATAAATCTTCAGTAATATTGCTGGTTTTAATATAATTATAAATGCCAGTCTGACCGGTGAAAATCCAATAAGATTAGAAAAGAAAAACCTTTATTTTTTAATAAAAGTTTAGAAAAAAAATAGCAATCATTTTATCCCACCCTAAAACCATCTGTAAATTTAGTATCTTCACTAAATATGATTTCCTGATTTATGTAAAACTAGTTTTTATAAATTTCTATGCTTTTCACCAGACATGCTTTTTCAGAAGAAACAGCATAAAAAGAACTCAATTTACCTAATAAAGAGGATTAGACTTGGGTCTCCTCAGGTCTGGTGTTTATCAATAGGTCCTACGCCTGCAAAGTTTTGTAGCAGTAATTGCAAATTTATTGAAGACAGTTTTAGATATTTTTTAAGTCTTCTTCACTGGAAAAGCAGTTAATTATAAATAGATAAGCCTGGAATTAAGCAACATAGTTTAAAGTCATGTATTCATGCTAAGCCAAATATCTATGATCAGAAGAGAATTTAGAGACCTTTTAAAATTATATTATTTTGATTCTCTACTTCTGAGGCTTTTGAGACTCATCAGACTTCTGAGAAATGTCAAAAGTAGTATTTCTAAGTTTTAAAATTTACTTGACCTAAGTGAGATTGATCAAATACTTTGATCACATGTAATTTGAGCATACTCAAATGTCCACAATTTCTTATATGTGTTACTTTTAATTCTCAAAAATAAGACATTTATAAAATGTACTTTCTTAACGGCGCATGGTATTTTTAAAATTCTTTCTTGCGTGTGATTATTAGAAATAAAGATGAAAGAATAGTACTGTGATAAGAAAGCAACTAGAAACTCCTCCATGTGCCCTGATGCCAACTGCTGGCTACAAAATTTGATTTTACAGTGTTATTAAAGTGTTTCTTCACTAAACAAGATAAGCAATGACCCAAAATTAATAGGCTCTTGTTTCTAAAGAAATTCTCTTAAGAATAAATAGGCCAATGAAAAGCCAGTCTTGACATCTCATGTAACCACGTGGAGTAGATGAGTAATGAGGATCAGGCACAGCTACCTAGCAGGGGGATGGATAGGGCTGGAAATGCTAAGAGAAAATTTATTTCTACACACCAAATGGGAGGGCTTCCATTACACATGGGTTTGTTCACAGGACTATGGAATTTTCCACTGCTGAAAAAACAAATTGAATATGGAGGTCCAATTTGAAAGAGGCCAAAGTATTGTCTGAGAAGTGTTACTTTTGTGGCAGCTTTTGTCAGCCTTATCCATCCAGAGAAAACATGCCCAGATCATGAGAGCATTTTATTCTGGTTCCAAAGTAGATAATTAGGCTAAATTGGGGGTTTACCTTACTTCCTTACTTCTTCCTTCTTTGACCATTGCAGCCAAACCATTATACCTCTTTCCTTTCTTCTATCATTTATAAGGCAATTTTTATGTGCAGGCACTCTGTTAAGAACTAAAATACACTATCTAATTTAATGCATCACAAACTTATATGGAAGCTACCATTATAATGCCCACTTAAGGAAGAATGGTGGCATAGTGGTTAAGAGCTATGGCTGCTAACCAAAAGGCCAGCAGTTTGAATCCACCAGATGCTCCTTGGAAACTCTATGGGGCAGTTCTATTCTGTCCTATAGGGTCGCCATGAGTTGGAAGGACTCTATGGCAACGGGTTTAAGGAAAAATAAACTCAAATTAGAAAAGATATGTAATTTGCCCAAGTTTACCCTGATAGTAAATTTCAGAAGCAGAACATCATCTCTGGACAGTTTGATTTGAGTTCATACTCTTAACCAGTACTCATTCTGTCCTTATAATTCGCCCTCCTTTTGAAGATGACGGAACTGAGATTCTGAGAGGATAATGACTTGCCTGATCCAGGAGAACTTCCAGGTCACATGAAGAACAGTAGCCCCTCCCTCCCTTCACTCCCTGTTAGTCTTTTCTTGGCCTCTCATCCTTTATTTATTGATCTACTGACACTCTCTGGTTTCTTCACTTCAGTGACTGTTAAGAAATATGCTCCTTTTAAGGGAAAGTAAAAATGTAGCAGCTGTTTATAAAGCAGTATTCATTGTGTCACTATTGGTGTTTGCTTTATTTTATAGATTGCTTAAGTTTATCCCTCAAATTTTACCAATTCTTTTCTATTTCATATTTCTTGGAACACTGTTGTTGTTGTTAATTGCAGTTGAGTTGGCTCCAACTCATAGCAACCTTATGTATAACACAACGAAACATGGCCCGGTCCTGTGTCATCCTCACAATCTTTGGTATGTTTGAGCCCATGGTTGCAGCCACCTTGTCAACCCATCTTATGCAGGGTTTCCCTTGTTTTTGCTGACACTCTACCCAAATATGATATCCTTTTCTAGCAATTAGTCCTTCCTGATGACGTGTCCAAAGTAAGCAAGACAAAGTCTTGCCATCCTCTCTTCTAAGGAGCATTCCTGCTGTACTTCCTTCAAAATGGATTTGTTCATTCTTCTGGAAGTCCCCAGTATATTCAATATTCTTCACCTACAGCATGAATCAGACTTTTCAGTTTTCCTTCCATCTTCCTTTTTCATTATTCAGCTTCCACATGCATGAGTCTTGGAACATCATGGGCCATATTTCTATTACACTAATTACTGATGTCTTAGGGGTATGTGTCTTTGATTCTGACTTCTTTATATACGATACAGATAGCATTTATGTACACCTATACAAAATGTACCTAAATTCTTTACCATCTTTATGTCTTCTCGATCCTATTTTGTTTGCTTATTTGTGAGTGTGGTTGTGTAATAGTCAGGGTTCTTAGCTGCGAGTAAACACTTTTGCTGCTCTACTCAGAAAAAGAAGGGATTGAAAAAATGTTGGATGGTTCACAGAATTTCTGGGAAGGCAAGAGACCTCTTGGACTGCTGGAAAAAAAAAAAAAAAGTGACTGGCTATTCAGCTAGATCCAGAGCTGAGAAGATGACAGCTGCTGCCACTCAGGACAGGACACCGCCTTGCTGCTGGCACCTCCAGTAGTGCTGCTCCTGAAACTAGATGCTTCTGGTGCTGCTCCAAAATGACCATAGAGAAGGTATGCAATCAGTCTAAACATTGTGGTGCTGGATAAAATGTACCCAAACCCAGAATATTTTTCTATTCCTCTTAGGAATACACAGCATCCAATGAAACCCTACCAGAACATGTCATCTGCATCTAACTCACTAGATCAAGGGTTGGCAATTTTTTTCTTTCTGTAAAGGGCCAGATAGTATATTAGATTATGCAGGTCCTATAGTCTTTATCACAACTCCTCAACTCTGCCTTTGTAGTACAAAAGCAGTCATAGACAATATACAACTGAATGAGCATGGTTGTATTCCATTAAAACTTTATTTTTGAAATTTGAATTTCACACAGTTTTTATAAGTAGTGAAATATTCTTCTTTTGATATCTTTTAGCCATTCAAAAAAAAAAAAAAAAACCCGATAGCAGGCTGCATTTGGGCTGCAGGCTATTGTTTGCCAATCCCTCCACTACACCATTGAGATTTCTTACTATAGAGGGAAAAAATTTCAAATGCATTCACATAGAATACAAATATTCTCATACTTTGAACCAAAATGTCATTAATGTTCCAATCTTGTCCCTTCCAATTCTGTGATCAGCCCACCAAACCATTAGATATGTAGATACTAATTTCAAGTTAGCTTTGTTTTGAAATATTTAGAAGTTTGCTTTTAGTTTAAACCATTAGCCTTTAATCTTTAAAGTTACAAATGTAAAAAGGAGTTCTTCAGGCTATTGAATTCAGCCACAAAATCATTTTTCTTCTGTTTACAAGTGTAGTATTTTTTAATAATCACTTTCAAGGGAGTTTGGTTCCATTTTAACCATATTAAAGAAACACCTTCAAGTGTTTCACAACACATCCCATTTAAATGAGTTTGCCCATCCAGGAAGAACACACGCATCATCCCAGTTAACTGAAGTTATTTTCCATCAGTTTTCATTTGGGTGTGAGACCTGGAGCTGCAGACCTGCATACTGAGTATTCTCAAAGAGCCATTTTAAAAATAATTATTACTTCTTCAGCTACCACAGACATAGGATTATCTAATTACCGAAGTATAAAACTCCCACCTAGATTGATCAGTGGGATGGAATTTTTTTTTATCTGTTGTTATTCTTAAAAGATGTGCCCATATTTGTCCATTTATCTTTAATGATCCTTGAAGGAATAATGAGATCCTAAGATATGTACATGTATTTTCAATATAATGATAAAGACCTTTGAATGTCACGGAATATCATATACACGGTATCAGTAAGGATAATTATTATGATATCCTAATCAAATTTTGAATCACTCACACAAATTCATCTGACTTGTGGTTGTAATCCGAAAGTCATTATATTGAAGACAGCTGACATAAACAGTGATAGATAATGCTCAGAAGTCTGCATTCAGGGTAGCTTTTTCTTTCCATTCTCCTTTAGGGCCACCTGTGGCTAGTATCAATGTGTCGTGCAGAGTCATCTGTGACTCTGACTCACTTTTTCTCCCACCTCAGTAAAATAGGGAATACCCCATGAAACCACAGCTGTGCACTGAGGGAGAGGCAGCAGTGTGGCAGAATAGACAATTGGAAGATCCTGCTTATGAAAATTGCTTACACTTTCTGAGCCCTATAGTAGGGATGCTGGTTAAAATATAGTTTATGACTAGATGGATATGATAATAGATAACATCATGAGTCACAGGCTTGCCTTCCACCCTATGGTTAACTCTTTAGTATACGTGAGGTCCCATGAGAAAGTCAATATATATTTGTGAAAACTAGAATAGTTATTTATCCAAGAATATTTGGCATTATTTTGAAACACTGAAAACTTCCTCTTTGTTTTCCTATATTGGTTGCTACAGACAACATGGAACATCATAATCAGCCACAAATCTTTCAAATACCATAGCATGCAATGGGCCATAATGGATGAATGGTATGTTTTATAGTGCAGCTTGGACACATTAAAAAGCCTTCTTGTCCAATCAAAGGTAGCAGCATTTTAGGTCACCAGGTGTATGAGTAAAAGCAATACACTCAAACCTAGTATGTGTTGTTTCCCAAATTGAGGAGACCTGTCAATTGTTGTTTCTCTTTCTCAGAAGCAAAACTGGTCATTTTGTTTGGTGGGGATATTCTATGTCTGCCGTTAGTGAATAGCAAAAATTTTATTGAACTATGTCTTGCCAAGGCAACTTTATGCCTTCTACTTACTACAGTCCAGTTCCCATCAACAATATATTATTAAGATGGTGAACAAGTATAATGTCTTATGAGACAGTGCAATGTTAAGACATAATGGTGAAGGTGTATTGTTAATTGTGAAGACAAATTAATTCTAAAGTTCGCTTCTTACTGGAACAGAGAAAACAAATTAGTGATATCAATAGCTACATTCTAAGTGTTTAAGTTAGTATTGAATTTTTCCAGCAAAAATACCACATTTGGGACTTTTGACAACATCGTGCTATAGGCAGAAGCACCACGCCATCCCTCCAGAGCAAAGATCCGAAAAACTAGGCAAAACAGAGAAAACAGCAATCCTGAAACCCTAAACATCAAATGAAGAGATAAAGAACTCAGCCAAGCACCAAATGGAATAAGAAACTGACAGAAAAAAGAGAGCGAGGAGACATACATGGAGAGGTCCACTATCAGCTAACGCAGCATGAATCTGCCATCTTGGACTCCTATCAGAGACCAGCAAATAGGGGGTATGAGAAAACAGCTTCACAGAGCTTCCTCTATACCTTCCTTCTCTTCCTGTCCAGTGAATACCTGTAGCTGAGTGACACCTCTACGCCTCCTAGCCAGGCTGGACTTCAACACCTGGGAACAACATCCCCCGATCTTGGAGCTGCACCGGTGGGATCCCTGGGGGCTTTGCTGTTCTTTTTTTTTTTTTTCTAATTTTTATTTATTCATTCTTTTCTTCGTATTATTCTTCCCCTTTTTATTTTTCTCCATTTCATAGTCTCTCATCTCTACACTCCAACGGAAATCTCCCCTAGCACCCTTTTTTGTTTGAATGTTTTTGGCCCCTGTTCCTCTCTCCTATACTCAACTTAGCTTCACACATCAAAATCTCCCCCCTCCATCCTGCCTACCTACACCGTGTGCTTAACAACACATCGCCAAGCAGCACAGGCATGACCTACCAGAACCTGCCCTGTACTGATTACTGACCAGCCCTGGTAGCTGTAGAAAGTGCCACAAACAACCCATCCCAGCAACTCCTCTTCAGATGGACTTGCCCTGCTGTACCATATCTGAGTGACTGACCCTGCCAATTGGAGAAGGAGGCGAAAAGTATCGTGCCCACAGACAAGCAAACAACAAAGAGCACACTGCCTGCCTACGCAGACATAGACAAATTTTAAAAAAAAGCACGAAACAAACAAATCTACAATCAATAAACAAGAAAATAACTACTGAATGCCAAGAAGACAGCAGACAATACCAAAATATTTACAAAAACAGGACAGGATGGGTCCAGTAGGTGTCCAAAATAAAACAGATGACCTTACAGTAGAAGAAAAGCCACTAGAACTACCTGATGGGAAATTCAAATCTTGAACACTCAAAATTATCCAACAGTTGAACCAAAAAGCAGACAAAAATGAGGAAAAAATAGACAAATTCATGGAAAAGGCAGACAAATTCATGGAAAATACAGACAAAAAATGGAAGAATTCAGGAAAATAATGCATGAACAAAATGCCAAAATAAATTCACAACTAGAAATTATACAAAAATAACGATTAGAAATCCAAAAGAAAAACAAGATATCAGAAATGGACACTGTCATAGAAGGGCTGAGGAGCAGATTTGAAACGGTGGAAGACAGGATAAGCAGAATGAAGACAAACACTTGGATACAACACTGTTTCAGGAAAACTCAGAAAAAAGAACAAAGAAAAATGAAGAGACAATGAGAATTATGTGGGATACAATCAAAGGCAAAAACTTACGAGTATCAGAGTTCCAGAACAAGGGGAGAAAACAGAAAACAGAGAGGATCATTGAAGAACTGCTGACAGAAAACTTCCCCAATATCATGAAAGATGAAAAGCTGACCATCCAAGAAGCTCAATGAACCCCATATAGGATAGACCCCAAAAGAAAATCACCAAGGCATATCATAATCACACTCGCCAAAACGAAAGACAAACAAATAATCTTGAGAGCAGCTTGTGAAAAACAAGAAATCACATACAGAGGAGAAACAATAAGACTAAGCTCAGATTATTCGGCAGAAACCATGCAGGCAAGAAGGCAATGGGATGACATATATAAATCTTGAAAGAAAAAAATTGCCATCCAAGAATAATATATCCTGCAAAACTCTCGTTCAAATATGATGGTGAAATTAGGACACTTCCAGATAAACAGAAATTAAGGGACTATGTAAAAACCAAACCAAACTTACAAGAATTATGAAAGGGAGTCCTTCGATCTGAGAACAAACAACTTCAGTTCACAGGCTGAATAGAGGACGAAGGAGTGTATCAGCCAGATACCAATCTAGGAAATGAACTCTCAAGGACTATCCAAAACCAAAAGAAATACAACAGGGAGTCAGAGCAGTTAATCAGTAAATGACAACAACATCAGAACAATAAAAAAGGGAACAAATGGTGTAGCTATAGAACCTTCTAATGGAGAGGAAGGCAAGGAGATACAAAGTAATAATAGACTGCTTCAAACATAGAAAGATAAGGGTAAATTTCACGATAACCACAAAGAAATTTAACAAACATACTCATAAAATCAAGAGGATAAACATAAATTCTCCATAAAAACAAACCCTACAAAAACAAAAGAAATTAAAAAAAAATCCACAAACAAAAGAATTCAGCACAGGCGAGTAAGAAGAACAAAGAAAACGGCAACACCACAAAAGAAAGCAACAAAAAATGACAGCTATAAACTCACATTTATCTGTAATTACACTAATGTAAATGGTTTCAATGCACCCATAAAGAGATGGAGAGTGACAGAATGGATAAGAAAAACAGGATCCATCAATATGCTGTCTATAAGAGACACACCTTAGAAACAAAGACATGAATTTATTAAAAATCAAAGGTTGGAAAAAAATATATCAAGCAATTACATGGAAACTGAATAACACCCTACTTACAAACCACTAGGTAATAGAAGAAATCACAGATGGAATCAAAAAATTCCTGGAATCAAACGAGAATGAAAACACATCATACCAAAACCATTGGGATACAGCAAAGGCAGTACTCAGGGGACAATTTATAGCAATAGATGTACACATCAAAAAAGAAGAAAGGGACAAAATCAAAACATTAATGACACAACTCAAACAAATACAAAGATAACAGCAAAAAAAGCCCACAGCCACCAGAAGAAAGGAAATAATAAAGATCAGACCAGAAATTAATGAAATAGAAAACAGAAAAACAATAGAAAGAATCAACAAAACCAAAAGTTGGTTCTTTGAAAGAATCAACAAAATCAACACACCACTGGCCAGACTGTCAAAAGAAAAGCAGGAGAGGACGCAAATAACCCAAACAAGGAATGAAATGGGCGACATTGCAATGGACCCAACTGCAATAAAAAGGATCATAATAGAATATTATGAAAAACTATACTCCAACAAATTTGAAAACCTAGAGGAAATGAATAAATTTCTAGAAACACGCAGCCTACCCAAACTACAACAAAGTATTTTGAAAGTCTGAACAGACCCATAAAAAGAGAAGAGACTAAAAAGGTAATAAAAACAAATCCCAACAAAAAAAAGCCCTGGCCCACATGGCTTCACTGGAGAATTCTACAAAACATTCAGACAAAGGCTTGTACCAGTACTACTCAAACTATTTCAGAACATAGTAAAGGAAGCAACACTTCCAAATTCATTCTATGAAGCCAGCATAATGCTGACACCAAAACCAGGCAACAAAAAAAAGAAAATTACAGGACTTCTGGCAAAATGGCACTATAGGCAGAAGCACCACGCCGTCCCTCCACAGCAAACATCTGGAAAACTAAGCCGAACAGAGAAAACAACAATCCTGAAACCCTAAAACATCAAATGAAGAGATAAAGAACTCTCCCAAGCACCAAATGGAGTGAGAAAACTGACAGA
>NW_004443979.1:337690-339001 GCF_000243295.1 Trichechus manatus latirostris
GCGTGGCAAGGAGACTTCCCCCTCGGCTTGCACAGACGTGCAGAGGGATCCCTGAGGACATTTCTTTTTTCATTGTTTTTTTTTCTTTTTTTCTATTTTTTGGGGGGCGTTTCTTCTTCTTTTTTTTTAATTTGTTTTGTTTTCTTTTACCTCTTTTTCCCTTTTTGTCTTTCTCCATTACTCAGTTTCTCAACTCTCTATATCTTCCTTCTCTTTCTGTTCTCTGAATACCCGGCATTGTACACCTCTACACCTTCTAGCCAGGCTGTACTGCAACACCTGAGAGGGACTTCCCTAGAACTCATAGCTGCACTGGTGGGATCCCTGGGAACTTTGCAGTTCTTTAACCTTTCCAATTTTTATTTATTCATTCTTTTATTTTATTTTCTTCCTGTTCCCCTTTCTGTTTTTCTCCATTTCATAGTCTCTCATCTCTCCACTCCAACAGCAAGCTCCCCTAGCATTCTTTTTTGATTGTTTCTGTGTTTTTGGCCCCTGTTCCACTCTCCTCTCTCCCATATCCATCTTAGCTCCACACATAACAATCTCCCAGCTACATCCTGCCTGTCTGCACTGTGCAGGCAGCACAGGCACGGCCTACTGGAACCTGCCCTGCACTGGTTGCTGGCCCACCCTGGTGGCTGTGGTGAGTGCCACAGGCAACCCATCCCAGTGGCTCCTCTTCAGCTGGACCTGCACTGCTCTGCCATGTCTGAGTGCCCGACCCTGCCAACTGGAGAGGGAGGCTAAGAGTGTTTTGCCCACATATGAGCAGAAAACAGGGAATCCAGAGTCCACCTGCTCAGACATAGTCAAATTTTTAAAAAAATAAAGGGAAGAAACAAACAAATCTATAATCGATAAATGAGAAAAATAACTACTGAATGCCCCAAAGACAGCAGACAATATCACAACATTTACAAAAACAGGAAGGGATGGTTCCACTAGGCGTCCAAAATAAAAGACCAGATGACATTCCACTGGAAGAAAATGCACTAGAAATGATGGAGAATTCAAATCTCTAATACACAGAATTCTCCAAGAGCTGAGGCAAAAAGCTGACGAACATGAGGAAAAAATAGACAAATTCATGGAATATACAGACAAAAAAATTGGAAGAATTCGGGAAAATAATGCAGGAACAAAATGACAAAATAAATTCACAACTAGAAATCATACAAAAACAACAAGTAAAAATCCAAAAGATAAACAACAAGATTTCAGAAATGGACGGTGTCATAGAAGGGCTGAGGAGCAGATTTGAAACGGTGGAAGACAGGATAAGCAGAATGAAGACAAACACTTGGATAC
>NW_004443979.1:345015-373394 GCF_000243295.1 Trichechus manatus latirostris
TTGTTCTGTAAGCCTTTATCTTAAGTGAGAATAGCAGCACAATTGGAAGAGCGTAGTCAATGTCACTGAACTGTGCATGTAGAAATTTTTGAAATTGTGTATCTTTGGCTATGTGTATTTTCACTGAAAAAAGGTTGAGAAGTTAGAGGGTTGACATGTTGTGGGGTTGTTAACCAATGTCATAAAATAATATGTGTACTAGTGTTTCATGAGAAACTATTTTTTCTGTAAGCCTTCACCTGAAGTACAATAAAAAAAAAAAGTATTACTTATGGTACGTAATGGTACTTAAGATGATATAAATGTCATATATCACCTCTAATAGGACTATATTATCCCTGCATGTGTTCATCTATCAAGTATACTGATATGCCTAGTAAGGTAAAAGTGAATTCTCACCTCATAATAATAACTAATATCTGTAAAGACTTTGATACTCATGATAATCCCATGATATGTGTAGTATTATTACCACACTTTTATAAATGAAGCAGTTGAATCTGAGATTAAATACCTTGCCCAGTATTAGAAAAACAGTAAATGCTAAAGCCAGGGCTTGAGCCCTTTTCTTACTGACCCCAGGCTTTATACATAGCATGATGCAGCTCACTTTAGAGAACAGAGATTGGGCTCAAGTAAATAAAGAGTGGATTCCTTATCACAGGATGTGTCCAAATTCAGACAGAAAAACTCCTTGGCAGGGGTATATGGGTTTAGATGAGATGATGCACTAGATAGTTTCTAAAGTGTCTCTCAACTCTGAAAGCCCAAGTCAGATGGACCATAACACCTTTGTGAATCATGTCTCGCTCAGTCTCCGCTGCCTGGCCCATGTTTTTCCCACTCTCAGGTTATCAGAATGCAGACATGATGTATTGTAGTGTATCTGCAGGTAACACCGTGGCTTACAGTTTGTTATTATGCTTTTACATACACAATCCCATTCTTTTTGCCACAATTCTGTGACGTAGACAAGTGTTTTAATTCTTACCTCACAGATTTGAACATTAAATCCCTGAGAGGAGGCAAGTGACTTGGCCAGATTCCAATAGTTAATAATACATAGAATTTGGGCTAGACTTTTGATTTTTCCTCTATATTTTCTGCCTTTAAGATTTGTACCTAATACAATCCCCTGTCCCTTTTTCTTTTCATTTCATTTCTTTTTTTTTTTGACTGGAAGACAACTTCCTTAAACATTACATTACTCTTGAAATGTTCAGTGCCTATTAAGTGTCACTTTGTTATCTGTAATTTTATGCTTGCTCTAAACCAGGAAAATGCAAACATTAACCAGGTAATGAACTGTTTTATCTCTGTTGCCAAATAGTCTATGTTCTATTTGCCTCCTTTTAAATTTGCTGCATCAGTGCTTTGTGGAGAGACCTTGTCTTAACCTATAAGAGCAGGCTGCCTGCATTCAGCTGGAAAACAATTTGCCTTTGCCTTTGCGTGGCTAGTGGTTTATATTTGAAACAGTATTGACATAATACTTACACCATTTTGATAACTCAACTGCCCAGACAAGAGAAATTAACTACAGAAGGAAAGGACAGCCCGGGGGGCCGCAGGCACTGCTGTCTAACCAGGTACTGTGACAGAACAAGCTGGAAGCTTTGCAGAAAGAAAGCCTTCAAGAAGAATCAGCTTGTGAAAGATTGGGGAACATCTGTAGCTCCGTGGCCTTTATAGTCTTTTATATGTTGCCAATATTCTCCTACATACCCTGTGTAACTCCTGGAGTTAAAAAAAACATAAGGGCCCTAGACAAGAGCAAGCCTAATTCTATATTTTTAGAACTTCCTTTTCTCTCAGAGGAGAGAGTATGTTTACGTGATTGTTCTGAGAAAGAACAAAAAGTACACGTGAACACAACCTGATTCCTCACCTCCTAACTGCACACAAAAGCTTCTAATCCTCTTAGCTCTTTCTGAGTCTTTTAACATGCCTATATGTAAGCCCTATGCAGTGGAGCAATAGCATTCTGACTTAATGACAGGCAAAGAGTCTCCTTTTTTCCTGAAAGTGAAATCACCATTGAGCACTCAAAATTGTAATTTAGCAGATGGTTAGGAACACCAGGTTGTTAATAAAGGTGAACATATGGGCAGTCGCCTCCAGGGATGTAAAGCTTCAGATGCTGTGGGGCGCCTTGAAAGCAGAACAAATGCTGTGCACAGTGGAGAGGCCTTGAGCTGTCCCGTCCGGCGTCTTGAGTCAAGTTTCTCTGAGGCTGTTGTGTTTCCTGCAGTTTTATATTTCGCTGAAGCCTGACCTTATGGAAGGGACAGCAGCCCAGCCTGAGATAAGTGATAAGAATAAACATCAGTAAAGCTAAATTGAAGGGTGCATCATTCAGGATTTTTGTAACACTGAGTAACAGAAAACACAACTCAAATAGGCCTGAACAAGGAAGAAATGCATTATTTCCTCAAAAATAGAAGTTCAGAGGTAGAGCAGGGCCAGGAGCACAACAGTCAGTGGAAACACTGTGTCCTCAAAGACAGGCTCTTCCTGCCCCTCTGCTCGCCTGCCTCAGCACCAGCTCTATAACAAGGCTGCCCCCACCTCTGTGGTTACAATATGGCTCACAGAGACAAACAGGGCAAACCAGATAAACTGAAAAAAATGTGTCATCTTCACTAGAGAGCAAAAGATTGCTTAGCTATAGACAACTAAATTTGCAACGAATTACTTCAGAGGGCCATAAAGGAAAAAAAAAGCATTTGTTTAGTCTGTATTGTGGTCTTGCAAGTGGAAAGAGAATGAATACCTAAATAGGGCATTTGTTCTCGGCAAGTACATTGCTTACAGTGAAACAACACAATGAAATCTATATTATTAATCCAGATTGTATACATTGAGAAACTGAGGTTTAAATGGAATTAATAATTGGTCACAGATATAGTATCCTCTTGACAAAATTTTCCAATCTCTTTTGTTGGAATAGAATCATACTCTACAAAGAAGAAAAAAAAAAATACTCTTGTCTTCAAAAAAAGATCCTTTTTATCAGGATGACCAGAATTCCTTGTTTTGGGTTTAAGAGTTAGGAGGAAGAGATTGCCTGTTACTAATCAGGAAACTCAAGGAGGAATTATTTGAGTTGGAAATTGGGATTAGGATAGGCAGAACTGGGGAGAAGATACCATCAGGTGCAGATTAGCCTGACCATGATGAGCAGAGATCAGTTTTGGTAAATGGATAGTAATCTGGTCTGTTAGACTGCGGAACAATTACAAAAAGTCAGGGTTTTTTTTTTTTTTTTTTTTTTTTTAATATATACAGCTTGGCATTCTCTCCACTCATCTCTTATTTGAGCTGTGGCTGCAGGGACCAGCTCCATGCATTTTCAGCGAGCATCAGCCAGCTAGCTTCCGGTAAATGTAACTCCATTATGCCTGCCTCTAGCTCCTGCTGTGAGCTGCTTTCTTTCTGCCCGGAAGCTTCTCAGAGACCTGGTGTGGAATAACTGCAGAATCCCTTGGCATTTGGCATACAGCTCAGAGGTATGGAAGAGTAATCATAAGCAGACAATTCTTCTCCAATGATGCATGGAAAATGCTGGATAAATGCTTACCCTTTCGCTTCTTCAGGCAGATGGTTTTCAGCTACCTGCCATAAAGTTTCTCAGAAGTCCTGTAATCACTTGGCCATGGTCTCCAATTCTCTTCTGCTTTCATCCTGCCCTAGGATTTATGTATCTGTCTTTCATGGGTTGAATTGTGTCCCCAAAAATTATCTGTCAACCTGGCTGGGTCATGATTCCCAGTATTGTATGATTGTGTAATCTCATGTGATTTCCTTATGTGTTGTAAACTCTATCACTATGATGAGGTTATATGTGATTTCCTTATGTGTTGTAAACTCTATCACTATGATGAGGTTATACTGATGAGGTCTACAAGATTAGATAGTGTCTTAATCTAATCTCTTTTGAGATATAAAAGAGAAAAGTGAGCAGAGACACATGGGCACCTCATACCACCAAGAAAGCAGTGCCAGGAGCGGAACACGTCCTTTGGACCTGAGGTTCCTGCGCACAGAAGCTCACAGACCAAGAGAAGATTGATGACACAGACTTTCCTCCAGAGCTGACAGAAAAAGCTTTCCCTTAGAGCTGATGCCCTGAATTTGGACTGAACTGTGAGAGAATAAACTTCTCTTTGTTAAAGCCATCCACTTGTGGTATTTCTGTTACAGCAGCGCTAGATGGCTAAGACACTGTCTCTCTCACTAATCCTGAGAACAAAAGATCTTTAAAAAAAAAAACTTACTATTTTGAGTGCCTAGCCTTGAAACATAAAAAACAAGCCAATGTCATTGCCCTGAAGTCTAGTCCAACTCATGCTGACACCATGTGTTACAGAGTACAACTGCTCCATAAGGTTTTCTTGGTTGTAATCTTTACAGAAACAAATCATCAAGCCTTAATCTGCGGTGCCACTGGGTGGATTGGAATCACCCACCTTTAGGTTAGCAGCCAAGGACAAACTATTTGCATCACCCAGCGATGTCCTTGAGACATTTGTTGTTGTTATTTACCATCAAGTAAATTCCATGTGGCATGGTGGTCCCAAAATATTTTGGAAAGAATGAATAAGCAAAAGCAAGAAATGGTATCATTTAGAGAACAGAAATAAGTGAGAAGAATTTCAAATATGGAAGAGAAAATAAGGAGTTTGTTTACAGACTTATTAAATTTTCACTGTGAGCTTAGAATAGTCAAATAAAGCTGTTAGCACAAATACAGGTTTGCATCCCTACTGGAACTTAATGGGAGGGAAAAAAAGTGTGACAGTGTCATAAAACTAAAAGTTGAAGTGATACCAGAGAATCTAATCATTGATGGAGACAGTAGAGACAGAAGCTCCAATATAGAATCTGAGGTAAGAGAAAGAATCATCAAAGGGTATGGGGAAGTTCTGGTAGTGGATAAAATTGGTTTTCAAGAGGGAGAGCGTATTCAACAGCGTTAAGGAAAGCCAAGGATGGAAGGATTGCAAAAGATCTTCAGTATAAAAACTAAAATGACTATGATTTTCTTTGAGTGCAATTTTATTATTAAAATCATGAGAAAATAATTCATTTATTATTGATAAGATTAAGAAAGTAGAAGTGTATTATTCTGGTCATTGGAAAGTTTTTCACTGAACTCACAGAAATATGGCAAGTCAGGGATTGGCAGTTTTGAGAAACTGTAAAATATATGCTTGTTTGACATCCAAGAAGAAGGAACTAAAATAGAAGGAAAAAACTCAAAGTTCCAGGAAACAGACCTGGTTAATAGTAAGCTATGTTCCTAAAACTACTAGATGAGAAGTGGTACCCAAAGAGATGGGTAAGAAAGAATTATCTTGAAAATGAAATGATGCATAACTTTTTGTGCATTCAGATGGCAAGAAAAGAGAACGGGTAAATGTTAAAGGAAAAATTTTAAGTGAAAGGAAAAAAAGATTAGGGCACTCATATACAGTCACACGGCTATTTGAAATAAATACGATGGCCGGACAATCTGAAGGAGAGTGCAAAAACATGGAGGCAGCTACTGAAAGGAAAGTCAGAAGTGATTAATTAGAAATAGAATATAACTATAATAGGATCAAGAACATAAAATATCTAGGAAAAATAATAGAAATTTTGCAAAATCTATAAGGCAAATGCTTTAAATTACTTAATGGCATAAGAGCTGGCTTCATAAATGGAAAGGTATATTCTTAGATAAGCTCACTACTATACATATATCAATTTACCCTAAAATAATTTATGTATAAATTAAATTTATACATTTACATAATCCCAATAACATACAAAGTTAATGAAAAAGAAATAAAAATTCAGAAAAAGAAGAGTAATAGAGAAGGGTAAATCCTAATATATATCAAATATATTAGTAGTTTGTTAATTAAAACATCTTGCTAGGACAGGAACAAATAGTCCAAAGCAATAGAGTAGAAATTCCTGAAAAAAACTAAAACAACAAACAGAAATAAAGTAAAAAAGAATTATGGAATGTAAAAGCAGTGAGAAAAAATGTATTAATAAATCCTTTTGGAGTAAATGAATACCAAATTTTAAAAAGAATGAAATTCTACTTCATTCCAAACCAAAATAATTTTAAAATATGTAAAAACTAAAACAGAATATTAAGAGGTACTAGAAGGAAACATAGGAACTTGTTTTATTTTATCAAAGAAGAGAAGGGTTTTTTCAACATGATCCAAGCCCAGAGGCATAATAGAAGAGGTTGAAACATTGAATACATTTACATTAAAAATTTCTGTATAGCATTAAAACATTAAAAAATGAGGAACCAAAAACAATACGCAATATATATGATAGTGTATTAATTAGGATATAACAGATTATGTTTGATAACAAGCAACCTCAAAACCTCAGTGGCTTAAAATAGCAAAATTTTTTCTCACTCACTTAACATGTCCAATATAGTTTAGAAAAGGCACTCTCATCCAAGGCATTCAGGTACTCAGGTCAAAAGAGACTTCATCATCTAATGCTGCGAGCACTTCCAAAATGAAGTTTCAGGATACACTGGAACAAGGGAAGAGAACCAAAAAAAAATCACAGACAACTGCTCTTAAATGCTAAAACTCATTGCCATAGAGTCAATTCCAACTCATAGTAACCCTGTAGAGCAGAGTAGAACTGCCCTATGAGGTTTCTAAGGCTGTAATCTTTATGGAAGGAGACTGTCACATCTTTCTCCTGTGGAGCAGCTGGTAGGTTTAAACAGTTGAGCTTTTGATTAGCAGCTGTGCACTTAATCACTGCGTCACCAGGGCTCCTTAAGTCACTGCTACTTACATACAATTTTCCAAAACAAGGGAGATGGCCAAGTTGACCTTCAAGCATGTGGGTGATTGTAAGGGCAGGAAAAGCTGAAAGATTAAAGATCACTGTTAATGTCTACCTCAGACAAACACAGTAATTTAAGTCATTTTATATGATAAACTCCTACATACAAAGAGTAGAAAATCGGGTACAATATATGAGCAAATAATTTATTAGGAAACGGGAACACAAATGGTTTTTAGTCATAAAAAGTTATTAAGCCTAAGATGTGTCAGAAATGAAAATAAACTGTCATGCAAATACTATTTCCATCAATCAGATATGCAAAGATCAAAATATAATACAGTACGTGGAAGAAAAAAAAACGCTCTCTTATACCTCATGGATTGTAATTTGGTGGAAGCAATTGAGACTTCTATTTGGAAATAGTTGAGTAATAATTCCACTTCTAGTAATTCATCTTAAGTATATATCATCACTCCATGTGTCTGTCAGTTTGCCCTACTGTGGGGGCTTGTGTGTTGCTGTGATACAGGAAGCCATACCAACAGTATTCGAATATCAGCAGTGTCACTGTTGTGGATTGAATTATGTCCCCCAAAAATACATGTATCAATTTGGCTAGGCCATGATTCCCACTATTCTGTGGTTGTCCTTCATTTTGTGACTGTAATTTTACGTTAAAGAGGATTAGAGTGGGATTGTAACACCGCCCTTACCCAGTTCACATCCCTGATCCAATGTAAAGGGAGTTTCCCTGGGGTGTGGCCTATACCAACTTTTATCTCCCAAGAGATAAAAGGAAAGGGAAGCAAGCAGAGTTGGGGACCTCATACCACCAAGAAAGCAGTGCCAAGAGCAGAGGATGTCCTTTGGACCTGAGGTTCCTGTGCTGAGATGCTCCCAGAACAAGTGAAGATTTATGACAAGGACCTTCCTCCAGAGCCAACAGAGAAGGCCTTCCCCTGGAGCTGATGCCCTGAATTTGGACTTGTAACCTACTAGACTGTGAGAGAATAATTTTCTCTTTGTTAACATTATCCACTTGTGGTATTTCTGTTAGAGCAGCACTAGATGACTAAAACAGTCACTCACGGTGGACAGGTTTCAGCTGAGCTTCCAGACTAACAGAGACCAGGAAGAAGGACCTGGCTGTCTACTTCTGAAAAAGACTAGCCAGTGAAAACCTTATGAACAGTGGCAAAATATTGTCTGATATAGTGCCGGAAGATGAGCCCTCAGGTTGGAAGGCACTCAAAATACGACTGGGAAAGAGCTGCCTCCTCAAAGCAGAGTCAATCTTAATGATATAGATGGAGTCAAGCTTTCAGGATCTTCATTTGCTGATGTGACACGACTCAAAATGAGAAGAAACAGCTGAAAACATCCATTAATGATCAAAACATGGAATGTACGAAGTATGAATTCAGGAAAACTGGAAAATGGTCAAAAATAAAATGGAACACATAAACATCAATATCCTAGGCATTAGTGAGCTGAAATGGATTGGTATTGGTCATTTTGAAAGAGACAATCATATGGGTCTACTATGCCAGGGTTGACAAACTGAAAAAGAATGGTATGAAATTTATTGTCAAAAAGAACATTTCAAAATCTATCCTGAAGTACAATGCTGTCAATGATAGGATAATATCCATACACCTACAAGGAAGACCAGTTAATACAACTATTGTTCAAATTTACGCACCAACCACCAAGGCCAAAGATGAAGAAATTGAAGGTTTTACCAGCTTCTGCAGTCTGAAATTGATTGAACATGCAATCAAGATGCATTGATAATTGCTGGAGATTGGAACGCAAAAGTTGGAAACAAAGAAGAAAGATCAGTAGTTGGAAAATATGGACTTGATGATAGAAATGATGCAAGAGATCACATGACAGAATTTTGCAAGACCAACGACTTCTTCATCGAAAATACCTTTTTCAACAACATAAACAGTGACTATACATGTGGACCTCTCCAGATAGGATACACAGGAATCCAATCGACTACATCTGTGCAAAGAGATGATGGAAAAGCTCAATATCATCGGTCAGAACAAGGCCAGAGGCTGACTATTGTGGAACTGACCATCAATTGCTCATATACAAGTTGAAGTAGAAGTTGATGAAATTTAGAACAAATCCACAAGAGCCAAAGTACAACCTTTGAGTGTATCCCACCTAAATTTAGAGACCATCTTAAGAACAGATTTGATGCATTGAACACTAATGACTGAAGACCACATAAGCTGTGGAAGGACATCATACATGAAGAAGCAAGAGGTCATTGAAAAGACAGGAAGGAAAGAAAACACTAAAATGGATGTCAGAAGAGACTCTGAGTTGCCGTTGAACATTGAGTTGCTAAAGCAAAAGGAAGAAATGAATGAAATAAAAGAGCTGAACAGAAGATTTCAAAGGTCAGCTTGAGAAGACAGAGTAAAGTATTATAACGAAATGTGCAAAGAGCTGGAGATAGAAAACCAAAAGGGAAGAACACACTCAGCATTTCTCAGGCTGAAAGAACTGAAGAGAACATTCAAGCCTCGAGTTGCAATATTGAAGGATTCTACGGGGAAAATACTAAACGATGCAGGAAGCCTCAAAAGAAGATGGAAGGAATACACAGAGTCACAGTACCAAAAAGAATTTGTCAACTCCAGTCATTTCAGTGGGTAGCATATGATCAAGAATCAATGGCATTAAAGGAAGAAGTCCAAGCTGCAATGAAGGCATTGGAAAAAAACAAGGCTCCAGGAGTTGACAGAATACAATTGAGATGTTTCAACAATAGGATGCAGTGCTATAAGTGCTCACTTTTCTATCCCAAGAAATTTGGAAGACAGCTACCTGGCCAACCAACTGGAAGAGATCCATATTTGTACCAATTCCAAAGAAAGGTGATTCAACAAAATGCAGAAATTATCAAACAATATCATTAATGTTATACACATTGAACTAGGGATATCATTGCTGATGTCAGACGGATCCTGGCTGAAAGCAGAGAATATCAGAAAGATGTTTATCTGTGTTTTATTGACTATGCAAAGGCATTCATTCATATGTCTGGATCATAACAAATTATGGATAACATTATGAAGAATGGGAACTCCAGAATGGGAACCTGTAGATAGACCAATAGGCAGTTGTTCAAATAGAACAAGGGGATACTTCATGGTTTAAAGTCAGGAAAGGTGTGTTAGGGTTGCAAACCATAGTTATTCAATCTGTATGCTGAGCAAATAATCCGAGAAGTATGTGAAAAAGAACTTGGCATCAGGATTGGAGGAAGACTCATTAACAAACTGCAATATGCAGATGATGCAACCTTGCTTAAGAGGACTTGAAGCACTTACTGACGAACATCAAATACTACAGCCTTCAGTATGAATTACATCTCAACATAAAGAAAACAAAAATTCTCACATCTGGACCAATAAGCAACATCATGATAAATCAAGAAAAGATAGAAGTTGTCAAGGATTTTATTTTACTTGGATCCACAATCAACATCCATGGAAGCAGGAGTCAAATCAAATGACGCATGGCATTTGGAAAATCTGCTGCAAAAGATATCTTTAAAGTATTAGAAAGCAAAGACATCATTTTAAGGACTAAGGTGTGCCTGACCCAAGCCATAGTGTTTTCAATTGCCTCATATACATGTGAAAGCTGGACAATGAATAAGGAAGATAGAAGAAGAATTGACGCCTTTGAATTATGGTGTCGGTGAAGAATATTGAATATACTATGGACTGTCAGAAGAACAAACAAATCTGTCTTGAAAGAAGTACAGGCAGAATGTTCATTAGAAGCAAGGATGGCGAGACTTCGTCTTACATACTTTGGACATGTTATTAGAAGGGACCAAAGCAAAACCTGTTGTCGTCGAGTCAATTCTGACTCATAGCAACCTATAGGACAGAGTACAACTGCCCCACACAGCTTCCAAGGAGCGCTTGGTGAATTCGTACTGGTTAGCAGCCGTAGCAGTTAACCACTACTCCACCATGGTTTCCTAGGAGGGACCAGTCCTTGAAAAAGGACATCATGCTTGGTATTGTAGAGGGTCAGCAAAAAAAAGGAAGACCCTCAATAAGAATAGATTGACACAGTGGCTGGAACAATGGGCTCAAGCATAACAATAATTGTGAGGAAGGTGCAGGAGCAGGCAGTGTTTCATTCTGTTGTACATAAGGTCGCTCTGAGTCAGAACTGACTCGGTGACACCTAACAATAACATATATCACCACACATACCCAATGCCTTGGTTACCTAGTGCTGCTGTAACGCAAATACCACAAGTAAGTGGCTTTAAAGAACAGAAATTTATTTTCTCACTCTTCTGGGGACTATAAGTCCAAATCAAGGTGTTAGCCATGTTGAATCCTTCAGTGGGCCTCTCTACTATTCACTGGTGACTACTGATAACCCTTGGCATTCCTTTGCTGCCTGCATCTGCCTCCGTTGTCACAGGGCTTCTTCTCCTGTGTGTTTCTCTAGGTCTGTACTTCCCTTTAAAGACACAACTTAGAAGAGATTAGGTTTAGGACCCACTCTACTTCTTTATGGCATTATTAACATAACAAAATAAAAACTTTATTTCCAAACGGGATCACATTCATAGTTATCAAGGTTAGCACTTCAACATACATTTTGAAGAGACACAATTCAGTACATAACAGCTGGAGAATATAGACGCGCTATCTAAAGAAACAAACACAATTGAAAGACACTCTGACAAGAATGCAACTTGTATTTCAATTAGGCTGATGTTTATAGTTAGACATGTTCTCATTCTAATCATTATCTTTGTAAATCCCCATCCTGGTTAGTGTGAACCTTGGGATATTTAACCAACAGTCTACAAATTTACTTATTTTTCCAAATAATTAACTCAACGTAAAAGTCTATTAGGATTCACTTCGACTTAGGAAAAACACGTGTCTTCCCACATATATCAATTATTATGTAAGTGAAAAATAAGGGTTTTGGGGGAAAATATTTTAAAACAATTCAAATTATTAACTTGTTCCCAACAAAATTTTTAAAAAGCACATTTGAAATATAAAGAATGTTTGAAAAGATATGGTGAGCGTAAAAGTAAACACTGCCTTAACTCAAAGAACAATATATCTTCCCTTAACCCTGGTCTACCTTCAAAATTACATCTCTCCTCTAATCTCTTTCATTTCATTAGGAAATCTCTATGGACATGAAGAAAAAAACTCATTCTGCTGACTTGGCTAACTCTACCTTTCAACCACTTACTACCTAGTAACATGCACATCAAATTTTGAAGTCATTTTAGATTCCAATGTCTCTTTTTCTCACATTTTCAGTCAAACACAAGGACCAATAGATTGCACAGTGATCCTTGCATATTTTTCCATGCTTATTTTTACTGCTTAGGGTGATTTGCTTATTCATTTTCATCTAGGTTATTATTATACCCTCCTAAAGGTCAGTTTATTTTAAGCCTTCCTTTCTAATCCATATAAATGTTAGTAGTGGATTAAAAATCCTAAAAAGATTATCTAAAATCAAAACTCTTCAATGGGATTCCTCTAGTGCCTACCAAATTAAGTAGGTAATTGTTATCGTAGTCCAAAAAAAAAAAAAGAAGACACTTACAAAGTAACCCCACTACCTTTCCAAATCTTTTCTTACGTTTCTGTTAGTTTTTTTTTTTTTTTTTTTTTTTACAATGCCGGTAAACAGTATGACCAGCTGTTATTTGGAAATATCCCACAGTTTCCAACAGTTCTTTCTCAGCTCAAGTAATCATCCTTTCCTGGAGTGCCCTTGTCTCACCCTTACCCTTAATTATATCCTATCACAAGTTTAGCCATTCCTCAATCCTTTAAAATCCTTTTCAATTCCTCCCACACTGGTATATTCTTTTAAACCAATGGCATGAACTTTACTTTTAAATTAAAGAGCTTTCTCCGGTTTTTAAGCAGATAAAAAACACAGCCATTGCAATAATGATTACCTTATGCCTTGTATTCAAATTGCAGGTATAAGTTGCTTAACGTCCATTCAGGCAACGTCCCACCTCGTATAAGTCTTTGGTCCCATAAGGTTATCCCCATCAGAGAACCAGAAGTAGCGGATGCACTTTGCCAAGTAGGGAGATCCAATCTGTCTCTCACTAGCTCTGAAGGTCCCATGTCAGCCCAGGCCCTGGGGCGGCCAGAGGAAGAGGTCCATCCGCAGCTGCCTGTCCCACCGCTCTCTCTCAGGCAGGCACCAGGCAGAAGCTGTTGGAGTCCCCAAGGGGGGTGCCGTACCAAGGCCGCTGCCCCACTCGCCCGGAATCCCTGCACATGACACTTGGGGCTGGAAGAGTTTAAAGCCCATTAGTAGAGTTGGGGAAGGCAAGCTGGCAGGGAGGAATGAAGGGAAGCGAGCCGGTGCTGGCCTGGCGTGGCACGGCGGGAGGCAGCTGGCTACATGGCAAGTGCATGCCCTAGACCAGCCAGGTGGGCGGATGAGCACTGCTCTGGGAGACCTGTAAACACAGGACCTGCGGTGGTGGGGCCATAGTGTTCTTGCGGGCACTCAGCGCAGCAGGGGTGGCTGTGGTGCATCCCTGGCCCCACCGATGACCGTCCTGCGTGCGCCTCTCTCCTGCATATAATACGGTGTTTGCACAACATCCAAATTACATAATATCCTGTCTGACTGAACGTACGGTGGACTTTAAGCGATGCTTACCTGCATATATCAAAGTGTGAAAATATATTAACTATAAAGGAGTGAAAGTGCCTTACATTTCTATTTAGATGGATATCTCCTCCAGTGCTAGGTCTGTACTTTATTTTTACCTATCACAGCACCTCCGCACACTTAAGAATTCAATAAACTTTCTCAATTGGATGATATTTTACTAAAGCAGAGTACACATGTACATTATTACTGATGAGAATTTAACACCCTTGGTTTAAATGACAGGATTTAGAGGGTCTTACATACTCCTATCTTTTTAACTCAATTTAATGTCATTTTATTTTATGTTGTCTTAGGCTAGTGTTAGTGGAACTATCTTAGGCAAGAGAAAATTGTTTTCATTAAATATACTACAAACTTGAAATTTGTTGTCAGTCCAATTTTTTGATTAAATTTTTCAAATCTAGACTACATCTGTTGAATTATATAATAATAATCATAAACTGGAACCCTGGTGGTGTAGCGGTTAAGAGCTCAGCTGCTAACCAAAAGGTCAGCAGTTCAAATCTGCCAGTAGCTCCTTGGAAACCCTATGGGGCAATTCTACTCTGTCCTATAGAGTCGCTAGCAGTCAGAACCGACTCAATGGCACCTAACAATAACAATAACAATCATGAACTAAATTATTTTAACTTTTTATTGAAGTATAACCTTCATAAGAAAAGTGCACAAATCCAAAGTTTATAGCTGAATGAATTGTCACAAAGTGAAAACAACTATGAAATCACCACTCAGTGCAAGAAACAGAATAATGCAAGCACCCCCAGATGATCCCCTCCTGTGCTTTCCCATTTGCTAGCCCTTTCCTCTTCCCCCAAGGAAATCATTATTTTGACTTTGATCAAAATATAAATTCTGTCTGTTTTTGGACTTTATATAATGGGATCGTACTATACATACTATTTTGTTTGCCTCTTTTGCTCAGTACTGTATTTGTGAAGTACATGTTCATAATGGTAGTGTGCTCATTCTATGAATATATCACAATTTAATTATTTTATAGTTGATGAATATGTGGATATTTCCCAGTGTAAAGCTATCACATATAAAGCTGCCACAAACATTATTGCATATGTGTATGCTGCACATGTGTATGCACTTTTGCTGAATATGTATACCTAGGAGTGAAACCATTTGGTTATAAGGTATAGATATTTTCAGTTTGAGTAGATAGTAACGATTTTCCAAGGAAGTTGAGCCAGTTTATGTCATCAAAACATGATGGAAATTTTACACCAGTTGTTTGTATCAGCTAGCATATGAGATTTTCCATTGCTTCACATTCCTGCCAATATTTTACCATTGTCTGTTTTAATTTTTCATGTATTTATTGGTTTATGTTTAGATTTTAGCCATGAAGTTGTGAGTGTAGTGCTATTTCAGTAGAGTTTTAGCTTGCATTTCCCTAACGGCTACTGAGTTGAACGTGTCTTCATATGTTCATTGGCTATTGATATCCGCTTTTCATGAAGTGCCTGTTGAATCCTCTTGTCCATTTTTCTACTGGATGATTTGTTTTTACTTTTCAATTTATATAAAATTATTAGTTTTATATATATATATATCTTGAAAATATATTTTCCTGTATATGGCTTACAATTTCAACCTCTTAATGCTGTCAGTTGGTGAATTCATAATGTTAATTCCAATATTCCTCTTTCCAGTTAGTTTATTTTTGTGCTCTATTTAAGGGTATTTGTTCGCCAAATATTCTCTCATAAGCTATACTCTTAATCTAATTATTAAAATGGCCTATATTGACCAGTTTTTAGAAATATCTTTTTTTTTTTCCTTTGGGTTTGTATTGAGTGTTTTTCAGCAGATTTTTCAATACTGCCACCCTTTCATACTAGTATTCTATAGCTATAAACTTTCGCATGGAATCTGTGATTCTATAGCACGTACTTGTATTGAATTTATCTTCCTTCAAGCTATTGGTAGAAGATGAAGTTTTGTAACTTTGCATTCAATTATCTGTATGAATTGTAATGGCTTTTTGTGAATTTTTAAAATCCGAATTTCCAAACATAGTATAAATAATAAACAAATATCCTTTAAAAAAAAAATTGAGGACTCAGCTACTAAGAATTGTTTTTCCTTTTCCAGGCTGTCATTTTGGCAATACCTACTATTGCTTAATTTTCATTATAATATTCTCATTCAATGTCTTCTAAATACAGAACGAATGTCATTATAAATGGTAGGTAGGCATTACCATATAAACAAAATTCTAGCTAGCTAATGACATGTCAAACCAAATTTATGATTGATAAAATGAATAGTAATCACACATATGTCATTTATTTTACTTTTCAAACATCCAAACAATGGTATAAATTAATAGCTAATGTCAGTCACTGTGACAGAACTGAAACTAATTACCTGAAAAATAGTGAAGTAAATATTGAGAATGTGAGTGGCAGACAAAATTCTCATAAACAGTGACTAAATCCAAATGCTTTATCTATTTGTCCTCTTAACCACTTAACTGGTTCTCAAATTTGGAGTACATCAGCAACCCTGGGTAACCGGTTGAAAATAAGATTCCCAGGTCCCACACTAAATGATTCTGATTTTGTAGGCTTGATGCTGGGTCTAAAAATCTGAATATTATCTAGTGCCTGAGAAAATACTGATGCAGGCAATCAGTACAAAATTGACTTCAAGTCAAATCTTGTCATGGGTAAATCTGTAAAATCACTCTTACTCACCCTTTCCGCACACTTACTCATGATATTCTGACTAACCAGGTCCAGACAGAGCAAGGTATGTCGACAAGTCGGTGCGCCTTAATCAAGAGTAACCCTCAGAACCTCTCTCTAATGACACATTGTGTGGAAAGTTCCTCCAAACTATATTAATTATTAGAAAGAACTTTGATAAAAATACACAAGAATATTAAGAGCTGATAAATGTATTAATTTTTTACTATCTTCCCAGTGCCATTTCTATCTTGACAAAAAATTAACCTTTAGTAATATAACATTTCAATCCCATGTCTCAAAGCAATTGTCAGAGTGAACTGTAAATTTCACTGATGAGATTTTTGTATTTTTGTGATTATGTCCTCGTGTGTGTTTACTTTGATAGGTTTAGTAGTAGCCCAAAGCTTGGTTCTGCACACCACTGAACACTTAGTCCCTATGATACAGTCTGGCTCAGGGTTGGTGTCTGATGAATAGTCTCTGAGTAACTGAGGGGAAAGCCAGATTGAGAGATGTAGCTTTACAGGCTATATGAGAGAAGTCAGAGAAGGCAGGTTTGAGGATACAAAAGAGAGAGGACAAAGAAGAGCGTGAAGGCCCTGAGGGAACAGAAGGACTTCATTCCATTTTTTATACCTGAATTCAGGTGTGAAAAATTGTTCTTAAAGAAGGGAGGCTGAGAACACAAACACTCTGGTGGCTATAGATACAATTCCAAGCTCAAGTGGAAATGTCAGCAAATTCACAAAAAAAGTTTCTTTTTTTTTTTCTTTTCCTGTCTGTAAAGTCATAAGCAAAGTTATCTGCAGAAATTGAACAAGTATGAGTAGTGTTTGAGAATTGTGATAAATAGTTGAATAGTTTCTACAAGGAATGTTATTTTTTCTTTTATGTTGTTTCTTTGGCTGGTTTCATTTTGTTTGTTTGATTATTATAATTATTTGTTTTTATCAGGGGCAATTGGAATCACCATGTGGCTTTATGCAGTTGAGTGGTTAAATTTCTTGGCATAGAAGAGTGAGCACTTCCTGAGCTGCATTCATTTGTTGAAACATCTCAATTGGTATTCTATCAATTCCTAGAGCCTTATTTTTCACCAATGTCTTGAGTGCAGCTTGGACTTCTTCCTTCAGTACCATCAGTTCTTGATCATATACTGCCTCCTAAAATGGTTGAACTTCAATCAATTCTTTTTTTACAGTGACTCTGTGTATTCCTTCCATCTTCTTTTGATGCTTCCGGAATCATTTAATATTTTCCACGGAGAATCCTTTAATACTGAAACTTGAGGCTTGAATTTTTTCTTTGGTTCTTTCAGCTTGACAAATGTCGAGCATGTTCTTCTCTTTTGATTTTCTAACTCCAAGTCTTTGAATATTTTATTATAATACTTTTCTTTGTCTTCTCAAGCTGCCCTTTGAAATCTTCTGTTCAGCTCTTTTATTTCATCATTTCTTCCTTTTGCTTTAACAACTCTACATTCAACGGCAAGTTTCACAGTCTCTTTTGACATCCATTTTGGCCTTTTCTTTCTTTCCTGTCTTTTTAATGACCTCTTGCTTTCTTCATGTATGATGTCCTTGACGTCATTCCACAATTTGCCTGGTCTTCAGTCATTAGTGTTCAGTGGGTCAAATCTACTCTTCAGATGGTCTCTAAATTCAGGGGGGGATATACTCAAGGTCGTACTTTGGCTCCTGTGGATTTGCTCTAATGTTTTTCAGCTTCAACTTGAAAGTGTTATAGATACTAAAAATATGAAAAATGAATACAACTAACACACGTTAGAAGAGACAATAAAGTAAGAAATGAAAAGTAAGTCTATTATTGAACCTTTTTCAAAAAAGAGAGAATACAGTTTGCATAGATAGTAAAGAAATTAAGAATTAAGTATATTTTAAGTTTTAATAATGTCTAGCAGCATAAATAAAAAGAGACCTTAATAGTAATTATGCTAAGGGGTGAATCTGAGTAAAAGGAAAGAAAGAATTTTAATTTTTAAAATTTCTTTGCTGTTGGAATATTTTATCATGTGCATTTGTCATTTTCATGATTATAATATCAACTTTTTATTAACTTATTCTAAAATATGTTTATGCAATTCTCATTTAAAAATGGCTTTGACATGTTGTATTCTCCTAGTCATATAATTAAATCTTAGTATAATCCATAACCATATCAGTACATATATTGGGTACCTAAAAAAGTTTGTGTCATGCTCTAGGTGTTCTCAATATATGGGTATTGTTGTAGTGAAACAACTTTTCACCAAAGCCTTCTGCAACAAAGAGATTTTTATTGTGACATATCAGAAAACAAAGACGGGAAATTGGTTGCAAGTACTCAGACTATAACAGACCAAAATCCAAAGAAGTACAATCTATAAGTGCTTTTTATACAATTTTGACAGTTGCTGATTCATTATGAGTAAATTACTTACAGACTGATCAGTTGAAGTAAAGACAAAGAACTAAGATCATGATTGGGTGACCTTTCCTTGCTTTTTTTTTTTTTCCCCTAACAATTTGGTCTCTTGGCTCAGGGGTCTTTCATCTATCATATGATTATTGTCTTTTATTTGTTATATGGGCTACGTATGATATTGGGTAGATCTTTAACTTGCTTCCTGGGATAAATGTTATTTAGTTTTGGTATCTACGTCCACAGTCCATTCAACCTGTTAGAGCTCTCTGTCCTATTCCTTTGATGTAGTTTTCCTATTGTTTTAAGCTTTTCACATTCTGACAAACAAGTTGGCCTTTTGTGGTTATGGCCTACTATGGTTAGGTTAACCCTTTATCAGTATCCATACTTAATTAAGCAAACATTCATTTAAGACTTTATTACTTATTTCCTTGATCTAGATGTATTAAAACATACACTACAGAAGGAATAGGCAATTTTTTTTCTATAAAGGGCCATATAGTAAACATTTTAGGCTTTGTGGGTTATAAGGTCTGTATAGCAACTACTCAATTTTACTGGTTGTCTTAAGTCATCTAGTACTACTATAACAGAAATATCACAAGTGGATGATGTTAACAAAGAGAAATTTATTCTCTCACAATCTAGGAGGCTAGAAGTCCAAATTCAGGGAGCCAGCTCCAGGAGAAGGCTTTCTCTCTCTTGTCAGCTCTGGGGTAATGTCTTTGTCACCAATCTTCCCCTGGTCTAGGAGCTACTCAGAAGAGGGACCTTAGGTCCAAAGGACGTGCGCTCTGCTCCTGGCACTATTTTCTTTGTGGTACGAGGTCCCCCTGTCTCTCTGCTTGCTTCTCTCTTTTATATTTCAAAAGAGATTAACTCAAAATACAACCTAATCTTGTAGATTTAGTCCTGCCTCATTAACATAACTGCCTCTAGTCCTGCCTCATTAACATCATAGAGGTAGTGTTTACAACACATAGGAAAATCACATTAGATGACAAAATGGCGGACAATCACACAATACTGGGAATCATGGCCTAGCCAAATTGACACACATTTTTGGGGGACACAATTCAATCCATAACACTGGTATATTATGAAAACAGCTGTCACGGATTGAATTGTGTCCCCTAAAAATATGTGTCAACTTAGTTAGACCATGATTCCCAGTATTGTGTGGTTGTCCTCCATTTTGTGATTGTAATTTTATGTTAAAAAGGATTACAGTGGGATTGTAACACCATTGCTAAGGTCACATCCCTGATCCAATGTAAAGGGAGTTTCCCTGGAGTGTGGTCTCCACCACATTTTATCTTACAAGAGATAAAAGGAAAAGGAAGCAAGCAGACAGTGAGGATCTCGTATCACCAAGAGAGAAGCACCAGGAGCAGAGCTCATCCTTTGGACACAGGGTTCCCGCAAGAAGAGGTTCCAAGTCTAGGGGAAGATTGATGACAAGGACCTTTCTCCAGAGCTGCCAGAGAAAGCCTTTCCCTGGAGCTGATGCCCTAAATTTGGACTTGTAGCCTACTAGACTGTGACAGAATAAATTTCTCTTTGTTGAAGCTATCCAGTTGCGGTATTTCTGTTATAGCAGCACTAGATGACTCAGACAGCAGTCACAGACAATACCTAAAGAATGAACGTGGCTGGGTTCCATTAAAAATTTATTTACAAAAACAGGTGTTCAGCCAAATTTGGCCCATAGGCCTGAATTTGTCAATACCTATTCTAAAGTTATCAGATAATTTGCTTTTCTTCATATCCATTTCCTTATTACCCTCTTGAACAATTTAGCCCCATTATAATACATATATCAATATTAAAATTTTGGGCATACTGTAGCAAAATTATACAGTAGGTCTATATCATTTTACAGCTGTCGCTGTTTCTTGCTGAGCACACACTGCTTTCCCAGGTTTTCCTCATCATTAATTTAACACATTTATAATTGTTTTCATGATCCAGGTCCTTTACTTTGATTAGAAACAGGAAGGTGTCCAACATTGACCCTTGAGAGAATGTAATCCACACTTTCTTTCATTTTGTACATCTGAAAAACATACTTAGGTTTAATTCTAATTTCCTGGTTTTAAGTATGAGGCTAAACTCATTATGAAGCATAAACAAAATAAAATGAAAATTTACTATAACCAAACCCAAAACCTGTAGCATTCAAGTCGATTCTGACTCATAGGGACTGTACTAAGATAAAAATGATGTAGCATTGCAATTCAGTTGGGTCACTGACAAGATGACCTTAATTTCTATTTAGAATGCTCTGGTACCCTTTCAGATAAGAGATGAGAGATAATAGGCCTACAATGAATATTGCCTGGCAGCCAGATAAAACTGACAAGATAAAGAGGTAAGGAAGTTCCACATCCTCTTATTTTCTTGTTTAACCCTTGGGGTTTTTTGTATTAGAGCATTATTGCTGCTTTGTCTGGTAAAACCAGGTTAAAATATTTGTGGAAGGAGATACGCTCAGAAGAAGATACTTGACAGTAGCTTGAGAAACACAATAGAGCTGGAAATCTCCAGACAGAAATTTATGCTGTTGCCAGAATTAACAACAAAAATCAAGTCATATGAAATCCACTGGTCTGACTTTCTCAGCTTTGCAGATAGCACTAGATGGCATACAATACAGTGGGCTATTTCTAAATTTCTCAGAACTAATAAGACTATGTGCATAGTGTTTTATGCTGGGATTTTGAGTAGCTCTGCCCTCTAAAGTTTAGAAAAAGGACTAGTCTTCAGGTGCTGGAATCTTCAGCCTTCACAGGAAAGAGGTTCAGGTCATTGTAAGCATGTTCAGATTGGGAAAGGTTGCAGGTCTTGTTCTGTATTATGCCCATTCCTGTATCCTCACCTAAACCCAGGCTTCTGGTTGGATTGTCAGTCCTCTCTATTTATGGAGTCACCATTCAGAATCGACTCAACGGCAATGGGTTTGGTTTTTGGTTTAGCAACTTCTCTTCTCTAGTTGTATGCTTTGCTCTCTGTTTTGGAAGCTCCCCACCATGCATATATACTTACAGAGTATAAAACTTACTTTTCTCTCTCATTGATCTTCTAGAAAGTATCATCTCTCTTCAATTTTGGCTAAGCAAGGGAAGAGACTGGTGGATCTTAAAAATATTTCAATGTTTATGTATGTACTCTCCACCCGGTATTCCTTCCATTTACAACGCAGCAGCTCTGGTCTCTTCTTTTACTAGCAAGGTTAAAAAAAAAAAAAAGAAAACTTGGAGATTTTGGAGGTGCTGCAAATCAATTTGTCTGACCTCAACAAAATCCTTCCTCAAAAACTTTTAAACTGGAGAATGAATGACTTCTCATGAAGAAAACACAGACTATTACTGTTTAATTTTTTTTAGCTAAAAGACGTATGTCTTTCATTTGATGAGGAACAAGTAGCATAGAGCCAAAAGCCACAAGCTATCCCTGTTTGTCACTTCTGAAGCGAGCGTCAAACTTTCCGTCTCCTAAAATTTTGTATTATCGTCTACACACAGATGTCTGTGGAATATCAGGGGCAAATGGCCAAACAACTCTACTAGTTCTTTCCATGGCCCTTGAGTCACCCTGAAAGCAAATTAGATGTTACAGCCCATTTTTCAGATACTAAACTGGCTCTGGTAGCACCTGTTTGGAATTTGTTAACCCATCTAGCACTACCTGCCAAAGACTCACAGGGAGTCTATTTTGAGAAGGTGAAGTAGCATTGTGCGTGCCCAGCCTCCTGTGTCTGTTCTAGGCCCTGCCCATTATGATGTGCTATATTTGGCTGTTTCCTTCAAATTCTTGGACATTGAGAACTCAGGTGGACCCTCTAAACAGTAACTGAATCCAGTAATATTTATTACTTACTAAATACATATGCCTTCTCCTAAAAGTACCCCCAAACTTTGTGACTTCATTTTAGGAGGTTTTGAGTCTCCAAACCTCATCCTTCTATGGTTCCATGGGAAGAATGTTTCACCAATCTGCTGATGTGCCATTTAGGATACGCATATGAATCTCAGTTATTCATTAATTTAAGGGCAGTTGTGTGCCTGCACAGAAAAAGCATTTTTATGTTGTTCACCCAAATTTAACTCTTGGGGTCAAACTTTATAAACGTTCACAGCATCTCCGCTAAAAAGTAACTTCTATGATGGCAGGGATGTTGCCTTTGATCACTGTTGGACAAATAAACTCATGGATGAATAAATGGCTCCTTTTCCCTCTAGGACTATTTATCCTTAAAGAGTTTTTTCAGTTTATCTTACCTTGAATCAAAGTGCTTTTTTTTCTGACACCCAGTACAACACCTTCTCTGACTTTCTAAAGCACCTGGTACTAGGCAGCCTCTACTAGTGATCCTTTTCAGAATGGTAATAAAAGACTAATGATATCAGTTATAGAAAATAAATGTAACAGGGTCAATTATTAACCTTTATTTCTTTTTAAAATGAATTCTTAGATTCAGAGGTGTCCTGGTGGCTCAATGGTTAAGAGCTTCCGCTGCTAACCAAAAGGTCGGTAGTTTGAATCCACCAGCCACTCCTTGGAAATGCTATGGGGCAGTTTTTCTCTGTCCTATGGGGTCACTATGAGTTAGAATCAACTCTATAGCAACGGGTTTTTGGGGTTTCTTAGATTCAGTCAAAAAAGCAACCTCTACATGCTTTCTTAAAGAAAACAGTGATTTCTAAAACACACATACAAATGCATATGTGTCCTTGCACATGCACACATACAGCTCTAAAACAAAGTGATTTTATAAAGTTAAAAGTTAAAGAATGGCTAAGAAATTCCATGAAACATTAAACAAAGGAAAAACAAGAGTTTCAATATCAATACTTGAACTCAAGTGAAAAATTATATGAGAAGGTTAGTGCACAATGAAATTATAACTGCTGGGAGCCATTAGGCTTTTAAAACAACAAAACAATGAATCCATCAATGCATACTTCCTTAGTGACATAAATAGATGGGTAAATAACAAATACAGAGAAAGGTACAGCTATACAGTAATGTAAAAGATAACATGCTTGTTTAGTACGTTACAAATTAGACAGCAAAAATTAGAATTTAGGTCATATGAGTAAGAAAATTAATTTTTACTAAATAGAAATATGTCAAACTCTGTCTTTAAGAAATGGCTAACTTTTCCTGTGTATGCAGAATATTTATATATAATTGACCAGTCAATTTAAAAAATCAAAAGCAATGTGGATGACAAAAATTAATAACAATATGTAGTATAAACAAATAAAAGAAAAAGATCATTTAGGGAAAAAAAATCTATCTAATGCCTGGATTGGTGAGTAAACTCAAACTTTAATTACAGAAATTTTAAAGATAAATAGTAATGAAAACAAACAATCAAATTTTATAGAATGTTTTAAAAACTATAATCTCAGGTAGGGTCCAAGATGGCAGAGTAGTCAGATGCTTCCTGTGATCCCTCTTACAACAAAGACTCCAAAAAACAAGTGAATTGATTGTATATGACAATCTAGGAGATCTAAACATCAAAGGCAAAGCTGAGGAATTGGACTGAGTGGTGGGGGTAGGGAGAGACAGTTCAGAAGCAGTGAGGAGTTGCCAGACCTGACTCGGCAGGAGCCAGAGCCCTTCAGCCCGGACCAGCTCCTGTGAGCAGTGAGGCAAGCAATGGCGCTCTGGAGGTATTTTCCACATTGGCAGAGACCCAGCAGCAGAGAATCTACTCAACCATCCAGAACCAGTGAAAAACAGTGCTCAAGCAGCTAAAGATAAGTACTTGCATCTGGCCTACCAAACAGATCAAGAAATACCCCATTTGGGAAGAACCTCTCTCCCATTTACCTCCTCTTTCCCCATTCTGCATTGGGTCCTGGGCTGGCTTCAGCGATTGCCAAGTACCTTGGGCCAGAAGTAGGACCTGTCATGTGCCCAAGCCATTCACCTGGGCTTGGAGAGGAAACAAATTAACAGAAAGGGAAAAAATAAGCTGCCTGCTCCCCTAAGCCAGGAACTCAGGGTTGGCACAGCTCTTTTGCCTAGGCACAGATATAAGGGGTCCACGGACTTTGAATGTCTTTCACCCCGGCATAGAGTTGTGTGGGCCCATTTCAACAGCATAGGACCTCACTACCACAGTACAACAGGGTATATACCTGAAGTCTAACTTCAACTGTTTCAGCTGTGAAGTGGCAGGTTTGTGACATTTGACACAGATCTGCCCATTAAGCAGCTTCCTCACCTCCCACACCAGGGACCTGATGACTGGTGGCTCCACCTATGTCACCCAGCCACCCACGACAGGGGTCCAAGAATAAGTGGTGTCCCCAAGTCCTTACAGCCAACAGCACAGGGTGCTCACAGTCCAGCTGCAAAACCCACCCACATATGCACTCTAGGAAACAGGGACATACTTTTTCTCCCAGACACTCAGGGGCAGCTGTCAATCCCCTGCCTTTCTCAGCGTGTGACCCTCTACTGCAGCAAGATACCTGTGACTACACCAATCATTCATGCCTGTCTAGGACTGTAGGTGAGAACCTGCACCACACACTTGGTGACAAATTACCTGGATGCCTGAGCTGAATCCATACAAAAAATGTTAACGGACTCTTGGGCTCACATACTTAGTAACAGATCTAACCACCTAGTGAGGGGACGTTAGAGCTTCAAAGGTGCAAATAATCAAACTAGCTCACGAGAGCAGCCTATTTGGGCATATCAAAACAAAACAAAACAAGAAGTTAAGACACAGTAAGCAAACATAAAATAAATAAATTATAATAACTTATTCATGGCTCAGACACAATAGTCAATGTCAAATCACATAAAGAGGCAAACCACGATGGCTTCAGCAAGCTCCTGAAATTCAAAATCAATAAATCTTCTGAAGGAAGAGAATTTCTTGGAATTACCAGAAGCAGAATACAAAAGATTAATACACAGAACTCTTCAAGAGATCAGAAAGGAGATCAGGCAAAACACAGAAAATGCCAAATAATACACAGACAAAGCAATAGAGGAACTTAAGAAGGTTATTCAAGACCATAAGGACAAATTTAATAGGTTGCAAGAATCCACAGAGACAGAAATAAAAAATCAAGAATATTAACAATAAAATTTTAGAATTATACAACTCACTAGAAAGTCATAGGAGCAGACTTGAGAGAGAAGAAGTCAAAATTAATGAGATTGAAGATAAAGCACTTGACACAAACTTATCAGAGGAATAATCAGATAAAATAATTTTAGAAAAATGAAGAAACTCTAAGAATTATGTGGGACTCTATCAAGAGAAACAACCTACGAGTGACTGGAGTACCAGAACAGGACAGGATAACAGAAAATACAGAGAAAATTGCTGAAGATTTGTTGGCAGAAAACTTCCCTGATATCATGAAAGATGAGAAGATATCCATCCAAGATGCTCATTGAACCCCACATAAGGTAGATCCCAAAAGAAAGCCATCAAGACATACTATAATCAAACTTGCCTAAACCAAACATAAAGAGAGAATTTTAAGAGTGGCTAGGGATAAACCAAAAGTCATCTGCAAAGGAGAGTCAATAAGAATAAGCTCGGACTACTCAGCAGAAACCATGCAGGCAAGAAGGCAGTGGGATGACATATATAAAAGCCTGAAGGAAAAAATCTGTCAGCCAAGAATTCTATATCCAGCAAAAATGTCTCTCAAATATGATGGTGAAATAAGGGCATTTTCAGATAAATAGAAGTTAAGGGAATTTGCAGAAATCAAAACCAAAATTAGAGGAAATACTAAAGGGAGTCCTCCAGTTAGAAAATCCATAACATCAGACAACAACGCAAGACTAGAACACAGGACAGAGCAACCAGATATCAACCCAGATAGGGAAGTCACAAAAATAAACCAAAGCTAAAACACTGAAAATAGAGAAACAGAGATGTTAATATGTAAAAGATGACAATATTAAAACAAAGGAGAGGTACTAAAAAACATAGACATAGGTTTTTCATATGGAGAGGAAGTCAGGCAAAATAAAGAAATAAAAGACTGGTAAATATTAAGGTAAGCATAAAAGAAACTAACAATCCTACACATGAAAACAAGAAAAATATAAAGACTCAGTAAATACAAAATCAGCAACAATGAAAATACATAAAGAAACTTGACTTAGAACAGAATATTAAATAGAAGAAAGAAACTATTAACAACACATAAAAAAAAGACATCAAATGACACCACTAAACTCGTACCTATCAATAATCACACTGAATGTAAATGGACTAAATGCACCAATAAAGAGAGAGTGGCAGATTGGATAAAAAAACACCATCCGTCTATATGCTACCTAGAGGAGACATACTTTAGACTTAAAGACACAAACAAATTAAAAATCAGGATGGAAAAAATATACTAAGCAAACAACACTCAAAAAAGAGCAGGAGTGGCAATATTAATCTCTGATGAAATAGACTTTAAAGTAAAATCCACCACAAAGAATAAGAAAGGACACTATATAATGATTAAAGGATCAGTACCCCAGGATGACATAACTCTAATAAATATTTATGCACACAATGAAAAGGCTCCAAAATACACAAAACAAACTCTAACAGCATTGAAAAGAGAGACAAACAGCTCCACAATAATAATAGGAGACTTAACACTCTGCATTCAGTGAAGGACAGAACATCCAGAAAAAACTCAGTAAAGACATGGAAGATCTAAATGCTACAATCACCCACCTTGATCTCATGGACATATACTGAACACTCCACTCAAGAGCAGCCAAGTATACTTTCTTTTAAAAAGCGCATGAAGAGTTCTGGCAAAATGGCCCTCTAGGCAGAAGCACCACGCCATCCCTCCACAGCAAAGATCCGAAAAACTAAGCCAAACAGAGAATACGACAATCCTGAAACCCTAAAACAGCAAATGAAGAGATAAAGAACTCAGCCAAGCACCAAATGGAGTGAGAAACCTGACAGAGAAAGGAGAGCAAGGAGAGATTCATGCAGAGGTCCCCTACCAGCTAACGCAGCGCAGATCCGCCATCTCGGACTCCTATCAGAGACCAGCAAACAGGGGGGCACGAGAAAGCAGCCTCACAGAGCTACCAGTGGGTGACAAAACAACCGGTAATTGGCTATATACACTTTCCCATCCCCCACCCTTCTTCACCCCTACTTGGCCTCCTCTGCTTCCCGCGGCCACAGACTCTTGACCAGGAAACAGCAGCTGCTTGGATTCCACACACCTGAATGGGTGGGGGCCTGAGTGCCATTTGTTGGCTGCTGGTGTTGCTTTTTTTCCACTTTTTTTTATTTCTTCCTTGCCTCTCCCCACCACCCCCTCCTTTCGCTAGAATACCTCGCTCCATGTGCCATCTTTGCTTCTTCCTGAGGGGCTGCAGAGCTCCAGTAATTTGTGATATACGATTTCCCACTCTCCACCCTTCTTCACCCATACTCGGCCCCCTCTGCTTCCCACGGACACAGTCTCTTGTCCGGAAAAAACAGCCCACACTAGCCAGGATCAGTGGAATTGAAGACAAACACTTGGATACAACTCCGTTTCAGGAAAACTCAGGAAAAAAAAAAAGTAAATGAAGAGACCCTGAGAGTTATGTGGGACACAATCAAAAGCAAAAATCTGCGAGTGACTGGAATTCCAGAACAGGGGGAGAAAACAGAAAACACAGAGAGGATTATGGAGGAAC
>NW_004443979.1:390582-397631 GCF_000243295.1 Trichechus manatus latirostris
TATCTTTGGTTTTGGTAAGTTTGATTATAATATGTCTTGGTGACTTTCTTTTGGGATCTACCTTATGTGGGATTTGATGAGCATCTTGGATAGATATCTTCTCATCTTTCATGATATCAGGGAAGTTTTCTATTAACAAATCTTCAACAATTTTCTCTGTGTTTTCTGTTATTCCACCCCCCCTTCTGGTACTCTAATCACGCATAGATTATTTCTCTTGATAGAGTCCCACATGACTCTTAGAGTTTCTTCATTCTTTTTAATTCTTTTATCTGATTTTTCCTCAAATAAGTTGGCATCAAGAGCTTTATCTTCAATGTCACTAATTCTAACTTCTACTGCCTCAATTCTGCTCCTATGACTTTCTATTGAGTTGTCTAATTCTTAAATTTTATTGTTAATCTTCTGGATTTCTGATTGCTGTCTCTGTATGTATTCTTGCAGCCTATTAAATTTGGCATTAAGTTCTTGAATAACTTTTTTAAGTTCCACTACTACTGTGTCTGTATGTTGCATGGCTGTTCCTGCATTCTGTAGAATTTCCTTTCTTATTTCTAGAAGAGTTCTGTATAATAATCTTTTGTATTCTGTCTCTGGTAATTCCAAGAAGTTCTTTTCCTCCAGAGATTTTATTGATTCTTTATTTTGGTAGCTTGCTGAAGCCGTCATGGACTGCCTCTTTATGTGACTTGATATTGACTGCTGTCTCCGAGCCATTAATAATCTATTATAATTTTATTTTGTGTTTGCTTAGTGAGACCTAGCTTCTTATTTTGTTTTTTGTTTTTTTTTTTGATATGCCCAAATAGGCTGCTCATGTGCACTAGTTTGATTTTTGACACCTTTTGATCTCTAATGTCCTGTCACCAGGTAGTTAGTTCTGTAACTAAGTATGTGCATGCCGGAGTCCGTTAAAATTTCCTATACGGGATCAGCTCAGGTGTGCAGGCAGTCGGTCACCAAGTGTGTGATGCAGGCTCTCACCCCCAGTCCTAGAGAGGTATGGGTGATGGGTGCAGGCACTGGTCTCTGGCTGTGGTAGGGGATCACGTGCTGAGCCAGGCAGGGGGCTGACGGCTACCCGAGATTCTGAAAGAAAAGCGTGTCCCTAGTCTCTAGGGTGAATAGGTAGGTGAGTTTTGCAGCCGGGCTAAGGGCACCCCACTATGTTGTCTGCAAAGACAAGAGGGCACCACTTTTTCTTGAACTCCTGTAGCAAGTGACTAGGCATTTTAGGAGCTATCACCAGTCCTCAAGACCCTGCTGCAGATCGATAAAAGTGCCTACTTGAGGGGCAGGGCTGTTTCGAGGATCACAAATCTGACTGTTCACAGCTGAAGCAGTTGAAGTTAAAGTTCAGATGTTTGCCCTGTTGTACTGTGGTAGTGAGGGCTAACCCTGTTGAGATGGGTCCCCACAAGTCTATACAGGGGTGTATGGCACTCAGAGTCTGCGGACCCCTGTTTTCTATGGCCAGCAGAGGAGCCGTGCCGACCCTGTGTTCCTGGCCTAGGGGAGCCAGCAGCTTATTTGTTCCCTCTCCAAGGCCAGGAGAATGGGTCAGGGCGCCTTTTGGGATCTACTTCCGGCCCAGTGGACTCCCAGTGCAGAGCGGGGAGGGAGGAGATAAAAGGGAGAGAGGTTTTTCCCAAATGGGCTTTTTTTTTTTTTTTAAATCGCCGCAGAAGGGTGCGTGCATGTACTTATCCTAGCTTCTTGGGAGCTGCTCTTCACTTGTTCGGAGTGTCCAAGCAGAATCTCTGCTGCCGGGTCTCTCTCAATGTGGAAACTGCTTCTGGAGCGCATGCACAGCACAGCTGTTTGCCTGCTTCACTGTGGCCCAGCGTGGCTGTGTCTCTGCAGTATCGCCTCCTTGGCTCTAGTGCTCCTCACCTCTTCCAAACGGTCTTCCTCTCCAGTATGACTCAGATGGATTTCTTAACCTTGCCTTGTTCAGGGCTACCAGATGTTCACATAGAATCAAATCACTTGTTTTTCCAGGTCTTTGTTGTAAGAGGGATATAAGAAGCGTCTAAGAAGTCCGCCATGTTGACCAAGCCTCCTAATCATTTTTATTATTAAACAAAAATAATAGAATATAGTAACTAAACTTGAACTTAGTTCTAATATTTATAAGCAAATATAATTAAGGCAGAATTGAATATTGTTAAATAACATATAAACATACACTTTTATACTTGCATATTTTAATAAAAAATAAATAAAAGTAGAGTTGTTGAATTTAAGTAGTAGTGGTTTTAAATAATAAGTATTTCTTTTTCTAGCAAGACTAATCTAAAAGATTAGGATAAAAACAAATACTAAGCTGTGCCTGATCCAAGTCATGGTGTTATCAATTGCCTCATATGTGTGCAAAAGCTGGGACAATGTATAAGGAAGACTGAAGAATTAATGCTTTTGAATTATAGTGTTGGCGAAGAATATTGAATATACACCATGGACTGCCAAAAGAATAAACAAATCTGTCTTGGAAGAAGTACAGCCATAATGCTCCTTAGAAGGGAGGATGGCAAGACTTCGTCTCATGTACTTTGGACATGTTATCAGGAGGGAACAGTCCCTGGGAAAGATATCATGTTTGGTAAAGTAGAGGGTCAGTGAAAAAGAGGAAGACCCTCAATGAGATGGATTGACACAGTGGTTGCTACAATGTGCTCAAACATAGCAACAATTGTGATGATGGATCAGGAACAGGCAGTGTTTCGTTCTGTTGTAAATAGGATCGCTATGATTTGAAACCAACTAAACAGCACCTAACAACAAAAACAATATATATATACATATATATGTACATATATATATATTTAGAAGAATAACTTAAAATGTGAAAAAATGCAATATGCACTATCTTGGAAACTAATTTGAGAATTATCAAAATAAAAATTTTAAGCATATATAAATCTTCATTCTTTTCCCAAAAATCTGTTAAAAATAAAACAGAAAAACAGAACAGCATCTTTCCAGCACTAATAATGCTAGTGCAAATCTCCCTAATAAGCTTGACACTCACAGGTATTTGCCCCGTGACATCTCCATAGTAGTTATTCATTGGCATCTCAAATATAACATCCCCATAACCAAACTCTTGATTTCTACCCTGGAAAAATATCCCTAGTCTCCAACATCTTTCAAATGACACATTTAAAACCCACCTATGACATGCTAAATAATGGCTTCCCAAAAATGTTTATGCCCTAAATCATTGGAACGTGTAAATATATTACCTTACATGGCAAAACAGACTTTGCAGATATTTTCTGTGGTGAAAGACAATATATAGTAGAAGAGAATAAAGGCAACACAGAGGGAAGAGTGGAGAGGAAAGGTAGATGGGGAGAAGGGAACGGTAAAAAAAGAGACAAAGAGAAAGAGCAAAAAAAAAAAAATAGAAAGACAAAGAGAAGGAAATTTTTGATCATCTGGATCTGATTTCTTAGTTATATAAGCCAGTGCATCACCTTACTTTGTTTATGAACATTTGAAATGGTTTCTCTGACAGGAATCTAAAAGCACAGTCAAGTACAAAAATTGGCACTTGGAAGTGGGGTGTTTAAAGTGATAGATTGATTGGAGATGTGATTAATACAAATAACAATTACTCCATACTCAGATAAGAATTGTTATTCTTTATTTAGTATTCCAGCACCAGGTAAATGTTTATATATTTTATTTTGGGACTTGGACCGGATATTTAGATATTGTGGTTTGTTGGCCATTTTTTGGACTTCCTGCATGAAAGAGTTAAGTTTCAGTGTAAGCTCACTCATCTGAAAGCAGAAATGAGACAGCTAAGTTTTTTTAAAGAGGTTATCTCTGCCCATGTGCTGCTAAGAATGCTTAGGAATTTGCAAAATAAAATAAAAATTTCTACTCTGTGCTAAAGCTAGCCATGACAGAAAGGCAGAAAAAAGGCGGAAGGTAAGTTATAGACCTGTACCAGTTAGTTTTTGATCCAGAGCAAACCTCCGTGAAACTTCATGGCTTACAACCACAATCATTTATTATCTCTTGGTACTGTTAGTGGCAATGTGGGCTAGGCTCAGTTGGGGGTTCTACTGGTCTCCTGTGGGCTCACAGATGGCACATTGGCTGGGGGAATTAGTGGTTTTCAGATGGGCTTACACATATGTCTAATGTTTGGTACCTGTGACAGGGACAACTGGGCCACATGTCTCTATTACCTAGCAAACTAACCCAGACTTCTTCACGTAGAGCCTAAGTCCCAAAAGCAGCAAGAGAAGACAGTGCCCAATACACAAGCATTTTTTAAGTCGCTGGTAATGTTACATTTGCTAAGATTTTAATCAGCCGAAACAACTCAGTGGAGCGGTAGAACCTACCTTTGTATGGGATTAGCAAAAAAGTCACATTTCGAAGGGGTGTTTCTTTGCCTTTTTTTTTTTTTTTTTTTTTTTGGCAACCTCTCATAAGGTCCCAGAAGGTATCAGAGAAATGGAAGAAGTTTGAATCTTCCAGTCCCACTCAAATACTCAAATGCTGTTCCCTCTTATGCCTGTGTCCACTTCGTTACATCTTTTAGTCATAAACAGTTTTGTAGTCTTAACACTCCAGCCCATTACTGGTGAGTAGTAAAAGCTGTTTCTCCAAAGCAAGGCAGGCCAGTATAAAAACATTACAATCCATCCTTAGGACTATTGAAAAAAAACAGAAACCCTAGGAACAGATCCATATTCCATCATTAGGCAAGATTTCCAACTTTAGCTACTAGTCCACAGAGTTTCCTAGGAAAATAGAACAAAAACAAAACAGACCATAATTCTCTCAGGGATTTATGAGTATATATTGCCAGACAAGGGGCCCTGGTGACACAGTGGTTAAGTGCTCAGCTGCTAATCGAAAGGTCGGTGGTTTGAACCCATTAGCTGCTCCATGGGAGAAAGATGTGGCAGTCTGTTCCTGTAAAGATTACAGCCTTGGAAACTCTATGGGGGCAGTTCTACTCTGTCCTATAGAGTTGCTGTAAATTGGAATCAACTCAACAGCAGTGGGTTTTGATAGTTTTATATCGCCAGACTGCTATTGTATAATTCTAATGACAATTCTCACACCCCCGTAATTATAACAATAGGGAATGCATTATTATACTGGTGTTACCCCCAGAAGCGAAGAATTTTCTAGTAGATAAGACTGGATTATTTTTTCAATGAATCAGTCCACTGCCAGAAAAATTTATCTTACTGTTTCTTATTGGCATGTGTGGCAAATGATATGGAACAGTGATCACTATGAGTTTTTCCAATTTTCTAAATGGGAATTTTTATATGTACTCTAGAGTCCCTGGGTGGTATAAATGGTTAACATGCTCAGCTGCTAACTGAAAGGTAGGTTCAAGTCCATCCAGAGGCAACTAGGAAGAAAGGCCTAGAGATTTACTTCTGGAAAAATCAGCCATTGAAAACTCTATGGAGTACAGTTCTATTCTGACGCACAAGGGGTCACCATGAGTCAGAATCAACCCAATGGCAACTGTTTTTAACCATATACTTTATTGGTAATATTGGGATTATTGCATTTATCTGTTGGTTTCTAAAGGAAATGTCTTAAAACACCTAATTGTTGCGTTCAACCACAGATATCTACCTAGAAGGAAAAAAGGCCAAGAAGAAAAGGATGGAATAAGAGAAATAGCCCGAGAGATATCTCTGACATAAAGGAATAGATATAGAAGAATTGAGACCTAGAAATTTAAAAGTTCTGGTTGGATAATAGGATAACAAAATTTACTATTTTTAATTCTTCAGAATTTTGGATGATGGCATGATCTAGAGTAGGGTCATGACTGAAGCTTAAGGGAGATTAGTTGTAGAATTTGAAGTAATTCATAAACTGTGATGGTAAAATGTTCTAGGGCATATTCAGAGGAAATAGTTAAAGATACTGGAAATGAAAAACAAAATGACTAAAATTTTTTAAAAAATGGGTAAACGGTATATAAGCACAGGCAAAGATCCGATTAGCAAGTTGGAAAATTGAGTCGATTTCCCGGCATAAAGCAGAAATGAAGATAAGGATGGAAAATATAAAATAGAACTGGAAAAATAACGAATAAAAGATAAAGTTCAATATCTTTTTTAACAGAAGTTCCAAAAGAAGAAAAGAGAGAGAAGGCAGGGGGAAAACAGTTGAAGAATTGATAGTAAAGAATTCCCAGAACTGAAGCTAGTTGTATGCTTTCATAGTGAACATTTTAAAAGGGCCAGGCTGGTATAAGAAAAATAAGTTGTAAAAAATTAATCATTTCTAGATACATGGTAGTAAAATGTCATGATATCAAGGATTAAGTGAGGCTTCTAAAATGTATCAAAGAGTTTACTAAAATGCCCACAGTTAATTAGCATTAGATTGATGGCTGAGTTCTGTTTATCACTATATGCAAGCGAACGATGGCATAAAGTTTGAAAAAAATGCCTTATATAATAAAAATGCACATCCAGCTAGAGTAATTTTTAAATATTTACATTATTTTCAGACATTAATATATTCAGAATATATTTATCACCCTTAGACCTTCTCTAAAATAGTTATGAAGTGATGCTATCCAAGAATATGTACATTATTTTATATAACTTTTTAAAGCACACACAATACAACATTAAATATTGCTCACTTAGATCTGTAAATAAAAGTAGAGATGGAGGATTGGCAGATTAAGCATTAAATATATGATAATGCATGTGATAATTATGAGAAGGGAAGGGTTGACATGGGAGACAAAAGAGAAAGGAAAAAAGAGAGAGCTCAGCTATGGAGGATGATGGGTGAACCGGTCTAATTGTGTGACCTGAGATCCAGTATGAATTGAATACTATAAATGAATTTAAAAAAAATGCAACATGAGTTAAGGAAAATTCTGTTTCGATATTCAAGAAAAAAAGCATATATATATATACATATATATATATATATATACACATATATATATATATACACATATGTACCTCTCATACAATTAAGACCCTGGTTTTTGTTTTGTGTTTGCATCAATCTATGAAATGGTTGTAAATATG
>NW_004443979.1:398153-401495 GCF_000243295.1 Trichechus manatus latirostris
AGTCAGTGGTGGTAGCCGGGCACCATCTAGTTGTACTGGACTCAGTCTGGTGGAGGCTGTGGTAGTTGTGGTCCATTAGTCCTTTGGACTAATATTTCCCTCGTGTCTTTGGTTGTCTTCTTTCTCCCTTGCTCCAGACAGGGTGAGACCAGTAAGTATCTTAGATGGCCACTCACAGGCTTTTAAGACTCCAGACACTACTCACCAAAGTAGAATGTAGAACATTTTCTTTATAAACTATGTTCCGCCAACTGAGCTAGATATTCCCCGAGACCATGGTCCTCACAGCCCTCAGCTCAGCAATTCGGTCCCTCAGGGAGTTTGGATGTGTCCACGGAGCTTCCATGACCTTGCCTTGTACAAGTTGTGCTGGCTTCCCTAGTGTTGTGTACTGTCTTACCCTTCACCAAAGTTATCACTTATCTACTGTCTATTTAGTGTTTTTCCATCCCCATATATATACAACTTTTGACAATATTTCCAGCTTATATCAACAGAAATGTAACCAAATTGAGGTGTTGGTATCTCCTTGTGTCAAGGCTGAGTTGAAAATTGTGCATAAAAGACTGTTGCCCTTAAATATCAAAATGCAGAGATTTCACTTCTTCAGATAAGTAATCCTTACCAACACAATGAAAATGTAAATGGGCACACTGAAGTGTAAAAAGCAAAACTCCATTCAAACGAATAGACTGAAATAGCTTAACGCAAAGCAGTAAAATCTCTAAGTGAATAAATAGAATGGTTTTTAAGACAGAAACTTTCCACGAGGGAACAGACTCTGTATTGCTGTGCAGTGATTCGATGAGATACCTACAATAATGTGCTTTATTGATTACATTCAGACAGGTGCAGAGCAGAAGTAATTCAAAAATAAAACAACTTTGAAACTTTTTCTAGATTAAAGTTAAACTAATATTAATCACTGAGATAAACGCATCACATAATTACCCTGTGTGCTAAGGTGATCGATACAAAATAGAACCACAAAGGATTGATGAATAAATAAATCCCATTTCCATGAGTTTACCTGATTTCTTTCTCTCTGTTACTTCTTATACCTGTGGTCAGGGACACCTTGGTCACTTCATCTCCTTTCCTGGCTTTAGATGTTACTTTTGCTGCCTCAGGAGGTGATTCTTCAAGTTATCCTGGACATTACACAGCTGGCGGGTGCAGACATGAAACTTTTTGCCAAGATCCGGTCTTCTTATTCAATAATTACCATCTTCTTCCTGCTAAGCTAAAATTTATTTAATAAGACAAAAACAAAACCACCTTTCCCTAATAGTTTCTTCACAGTCTCTTATATAACTCTTGGTTTGTTTTTTGACATTATATAGTCCCTCATACCGTAATACTTTAATTCAAATACTTCCAGAGAAAAAGTGAATGGAAAATGGAAGTGGCATCACATAGGATATTGCAAGTCATCCATTCTCATGAGCACTTCTAATGTGCTCCTAAACCGACCTGAGGTGCTCTTTTGTTTCCCTTGGTGAATATCTTCCACATCAGGTAAGCTGCTTTGAAGGTTAAGAAGTGTAATTCCTACTCTGACCTACTTTGTATATCTCATTCTGATTGATAAATATCAGTTGTTCCTGGAATATAATGCTCTTTGTTATTGGGTAGTTAGGCTAAAATACATTGGTGTTGTTGTTAGATACTGACAAATTGGTTCCAACTCATAGTGACCCTATGTACAATAGAACAAAACACTGCCCAGTCCTGTACCATCCTCATAATCATTGTTATGTTTGAGCCCATTGTTGCAGCCTCAGTGTCAATCCATCTCCTTGAGGGTCTTCTTCTTTTTCACTAACCCTCTAATTTACCAAGCATGATGTCCTTCTCCAGGAACTGGTTCCTCCTGATAACATGTTCAAAGTACTTGAGACAAAGTCTCACCATCCTTGCTTCCAAGGAACATTCCGGCTGTACTTCTTCCAAGACACATTTGCTCATCCTTTTGGCTGTCCATGATATATTTAATATTCATCACCAACACTGTAATTCAAAGACATCAATTCTTCTTCAGTCTTCCTTATTCACTGTCTGGCCTTCACATGCACATGAGGCAATTGAAAATACCATGGCTTGGGTCAGGCACACCTTAGTCCTCGAAGTGACATCTTTGCTTTTTAACACTCTGAAGACCTCTTTTGCTGAAGATTTGCCCAATGGAATGTGTCATTTGATTTCTTGACTGCTACTTCCATGGCGTTGATTGTGGATCCAAATAAAATGAAATCCGTGGCAACTTCAATCTTTTCTCTGCTTATCATGATGTTGCTTATTGATCCAGTTGTGAGGATTTTTGTTTTCTTTATATCGAGGTAAAATCCATAATGAAGGCTGTAGTCTTTGATTTTCGTAAGTCCTTCAAGTCCCCTTCACTTTCAGCAAGCACAGTTGTGTATTCTGCATGTAGCAGGTTGTTAATGAGTCTTCCTCCAATCCTGATGCTGCATTCTTCTTCGTATAGTCAAGCTTCTCTGATTATTTGCTCAACATACAGATTGAATAAGTATAGTGAAATGATTAACCCTGACACACATCTTTCCTGACTTTAAACCAAGCAGTATCCCCTTGTTCTAACAACTGCCTCTTGGTCTATGCACAGGTTCTGCATGAGCACAATTAAGTTTTCTGGAATTCCCATTCTTGCAATGTTATCCATGATTTGTTATGATCCACACAATGGAATGCCTTTGCAAAGTCAATAAAATACAGGTAAACATCTTTCTGGTATTCTCTGTTTTCAGCCAGGATCTACCTGACGTCAGCAATGATATCCTTAATACCATGTTCTCTTCTGAATCTGGCTTGAATTTCTGGCAGTTCCCTGTCAATATACTGCTGCAACCGTTTTTGAACAATCTTCAGCAAAATTTTATTTGTGTATGATATTAATGATATTGTTAGATAATTTCTGCATTCTGTTGGATCACCTTTCTGTGGAATGGGCACAAATATGTATCTCTTCCAGTTGGTTGGCCAGGTAGCTGCTTTCCAAATTTCTTGGCATAGACAGGTGAGTGCTTTCAGCACTGCATCCATTTGCTTACACATCTCAATTAGTAAATTCCTGGAGCCTTGTTTTTTGCTAATGCCTTGCAGTGCAGCTTGGACTTCTTCCTGCATTATCATAGGTTCTTGATCATGTGCTGCCTCCTGAAATGGTTGAACATTGATCTATTCTTTTTGGTACGGTGACTCTGTATATTCCTTCCATCTTTTGACGCTTCCTGTGTCCTTCAATATTTTAGAATTTTTCAATATTGCAACTTGAGGCTTAGGCTAATATATATATATTACTTATATGTATATATATATTAC
>NW_004443979.1:409912-411909 GCF_000243295.1 Trichechus manatus latirostris
TTTCCTCTAGGTTTTCAAATTTGTTAGAGTACAATTTTTCATAGTATTCTGTAATGATTCTTTTAATTTCAGTTGTGTCTGTCGTGATATCACCCATCTCATTTCTTACATGGGTTATCTGCTTCCTCTCCTGATTTTCTTTTGTCAGTTTGGCCAATGGTTTATCAATTTTGTTAATCGTTTTAAAGAACCATCTTTTGGTCTTGTTAATGCTTTCGATTGTTTTACTATTCTCTATTTCATTTAATTCTGTTCTAATTATTTCCTTTTTCTCACGCCTGAGGGCTTCTCTTGCTGCTCTCTTTCTACTTGTTCCAATTGTAGGGTTAATGTTTTGATTATGGCCTTTTCTTCTTCTTAGATGTGTGCATTTATTGCTATAAACTGACCTCTGAGTACTGCTTTTGCTGTGTCCCAAAGGTTCTGGTAGGGTGTGTTTTCATTCTCATTTGTTTCAATGAACTTCTTTATTCCAACCTTAATTTCTTCTATAACCCAGCAGTTTTGAGCAAGGCGTTGATCAGTTTCCATGTGTTTGATTTTTCATCCTTGCTTTTTCTGTTGTTGATTTCTACATTTCTGGCTTTATGGTTAGAAAAGTTTCTTTGAAATATTTCGATGCTTTGGATTTTGTTAAGGCTTGCTTTATGTCCCAATATGTGGTCTATTCTGGAGAATGTTCCATGTACATTGGAAATGAAAGTATACATGGCTGCTGTTGGGTAGAGTGTTTGATATATGTCTGTGAGATCAAGTTGTTTGATCGTAGCATTTAGCTCTTCCGTGTCTTTGTTGAGCTTCTTTCTGGATGTTCTATTCTTCACCGAAAGTGGTGTATTGAAGTCTCCTACTACTATTGTGGAGCTGTCTATCTCTCTCTTCAGTGCTGTTAGAGTTTGTTTTATGTATTTTGGAGCCCTGTCATTGGGTGCGTAAATGTTTATTACAGTTATGTCCTCCTGCTGTATTGACTCTTTCATCATTATATAGTGTCCATCCTTATCCTTTATAGTGGATTTTACTTTAAAGTCTATTTTGTCAGAGATTAATATTGCCGCTCCTGCTCTTTTTTGAGTGCTGTTTGCTTGATATATTTTTTCCATCCTTTGAGTTTTAGTTTGTTTCTGTCTTTAAGTCTAAGTTGTGTCTCTTGTAGGCAGCATATAGATGGATAGTGTTTTTTAACCAATCTACCACTCTCTCTCTCTTTATTGGTGCGTTAATCCATTTATATTCATCATAATTATTGATAGGTATGAGTTTAGTGCTGTCATTTTGATGTCTTTTTTTTTGTGTGTTGTTGACAATTTCTTTGTTCCACTTAATTTTCTGGGCTGAGTCATTTTTCTTTATGTATTTTCTTTTCATCTTTTTCATTGTTGTTGATTTTGTGTTTGCTGAGTCTTTATATTTTTCTAGTTTTTTATTTTGACTTGTAGGATTGTTAGTTTCCTTTGTGATTACCTTAATATTTACACCTATTTTTCTGAGTTTATACCAGTCTTATTTCTTTATATCACCTTGACTTCCTCTCCATATGAAAACTCTATGTCTACATTTTTTAAGTCCCTTTTTTTGTTTTAATGTTGTCATCTGTTACGTATTGACATCGGTTTCCCTATTTTCAGTGTTTTAGCTTTGATTTCCTTTTGTGACTTCCCTATCTGGGTTGATATCTGGTTGCTCTGTCCTGTGTTCTAGTCTTGAGCTGTTATCTGATATTACTGATTTTCTAACCAGAGGAATCCCTTTGGTATTTCTTGTAATTTTGGTTTGGTTTTTGCAAGTTCCGTAAACTTCTGTTTATCTGGAAATGCCCTAACTTCACAATCATATTTGACAGACAGTTTTGCTGGATATATAATCGTTGGCTGGCAGGTTTTTTTCCTTCAAAGCTTTATATATGTCATCCCATTGCCTTCTTGCCTGTATGGTTTCTGCTGAGTAGTCCGAGCTTATTGACTCTCTTTGTAGATGACTTTTCATTTATCCCTAGC
>NW_004443979.1:412009-416349 GCF_000243295.1 Trichechus manatus latirostris
GTAGGGGACCTCTGCATGAATCTCTCCTAGCTCTCTGTTCTCTGTCAGTTTTCTCACTTCATTTGGTGCTTGGCTGAGTTCTTTATCTCTTCATTTGATGTTTTAGGGTTTCAGGATTGTTGTATTCTCTGTTTGGCCTAGTTTTTCGGATCTTTGCTGTGGAGGGACGGCGTGGTGCTTCTGCCTAGAGCGCCATTTTTGCATTGTGTGTAATTTTTTTAAAAAATGTCCTATATTATGACAGTATAAACATGATGCTCTATTCATAAAAATATATTTTAAAAGTGTAAATTCATTACAGATCATTTAAGATATGTCATCATGGGGCTCCTACCTCCATCCTGAGTCCTGAGTTGAGGCAAGGAAGGCAAAATGCTTGGCATAGTCCCTAACTCATATTTAACCAGTTGCCATGGAATTGATTCTGACTTACGGCAACTCCATGAGTGTCAGAGCGGAACTGTACTCAATAGGTTCTTCAGTGGCTGATTTTTTGGAAGAAGATCATCAGGCTTTTCTTCTGAGGAGACTTGGTGAACTCAAACTGTCAACCTTTCAGTTAGGAGCTGAGAGTTTTAACTGTAGGGTGCCATTGGTGATTCCATGGTAGAATTTTTGTCTTCCATGTGGGAGGTCCAGTTCGATTGCCAGCCAATGCACCTCATGAGCAGCCACTACCAGTCCGTCAGCAGAGTTTGCCTGGTGCAAATGATGAAACACTCTACTGCCAGCTGGATGGTTTGAACCCACCCAGAGGTGCCTTGGAAGATAGGCCTGGTAATCTGCTTCCAAAAGGTCACATCCCTAAATACCCTGTGGAGCACACATGGGGTTGCTATGAGTCTGAATCAACTCAACAGCAACTAACAACAACAGGATGCTGAACTGGTTTCAGTGGAGCTTCTAGACTTAGAAAGAGAAGGCCTGGCAATCTAGTTTTGAGTATCAGCCAATTAAAACCCTATAGATCGCTTGAGTATTTATTTACTAATAATCTTTGCTCAAAGAAGAGCCAGATCCACTTTCTTCAGCTTCTGAGAGAAAGGCAGCAAGGGCCAAGTGCAAAGTGAATTCATACACATTATTAAGATCATAATTTCATTGTGGTTGCCATAGTCAAGAGCCCTTTTTATCCACGTTTCCCGAGTACATTTCTTTCGTGAATTATCTATTGACTTTAATGACATTTTTAATATAGTATAGAAACAGATGCATATAATGATGACTCTAAGTCACCTAGAATTGGCCAAATTATGCTCACTAGTCTCTAAGAATGCAGGAAGGTTTTTAAAATAGTGTGTTCTTATTTTCATTAAAAATAATAAAATTAAAAATATTTTAATATTTACTTGATTAGGCTTCAGTTATCTGCAAAATGTTCCTGTTCCCCTCATTGTGCTAGAAAACCAAAATATTTTTCTCTATTTATCAAAATCTTTACTCAAGTATTCATGCATGAAAAGACATTTAGGGTCTGATATGCTTTGTTTTGGTGAAAATATGCAGTCATACACCATTTAAACAATTTCTGTATGTACAACTCATTGACATGGATTACATTCTTCAAGTTGTGCAAACATTCTCACCATCCTTCTCCAAATTATTCTACTGCCACTTATTTAGAATCACTTCCCCCTAAGCTTCTCATCTAACCTTTTAAGTTGCTGTTGTCAATTTGATTTCACATAGATAATTCTTTAAAAGAGTATAATGCTCAAGGCAGGCATACTTTACTTATTAAAATACACTATTTTTTGGTTCAAAGAAGACTTCAAGGAATAATTTTAGTTTAAGGTTTAAAGTTTAAAAATTATCTTAGGGCAATAGTTCTGGTGGTTCATCCAGTCTCAATGGCTCTAGAAAGTCTGGATTCCATTGAAAATTTGAAGTTTTAGTTTCTTCTTCCCCCTTTTGATCAAGATTCTTCTATAGAATCTTTGATCAAAACAATCAGTAATGGTAGCCAGCCACCACCTAGTTTTTCTGGTCTCATGGTAAAGGAGGTAGCTGTTCATGAAGATAACCATACACACAATCTGTTTCCTCCTCCAATTCTTGACTCTCCTTTTTTCTCTGTTGCTCCAGGTAAATGGATATCTTTGGTGCACCTTAGATGGCTGCTTGACAGCTTTTAACACCCCAGGCACTTCCTTACAAACTAGTAGGTAGAACCGAGGTACTAAGAAACAATACTAAGCCAATTGATTGGGATGTCCCTCATAACTATGAGTTTGACATGTTTTAAAGTAACAAAATGAACTGAAAAAAAATCTGACATAATTTTGTAAGAACAAAACGGACTTTTATAAGATTTCAAGATTTTGTTCCTAAAGCTTTAAGCCATTGTATGAGGTCAAGTAAGTGTAGTTAGAATTAGACTGAGTACTGTTTTCTTCAACATCTGGAGGATATCACGGTTACAGCTTGCTGTACTCCTGTGTATTATTACGGACGAATGATTTGTGAACTCTGTAAATTCTATAACCCATGGAGAAATTTTTATTCTTGGAAGCTTAGAGGCAGGGAAAAAGTTTCTTAAAATGAGTCCATTCAAGTGCAAAGTTTACTTGTCACCAAGCATTAGATATAAACATAAATGGACTAAGAAAGTACCTGGAAATAAAATCATTACTTTTTTCTAATCTCTTAGCTGTCAGACTAGCATAGAATAAAAACCAACACTTCTATAAATTATAACCCACGTTAAAAATGGCTTATGGGTGTTTGAGGCAAAATCATCAAGTGATTTTTTTCTTTGATTAAAGATTTACTTGCTTGATAGACAAACTAATTCAAAAAAATGTTTAATGTTAAGCCCAAATATAACTTTGATGGGTAATTTTAAGTTAAAATTGATATAGTCAATGTGAAAGTTATAAAGTATTACACAAGTCAACATACAAGATTTTTCACACATATACTGCCTTAATCTTGAAGGAAAAAAAGAATAAGATTAATGTATTATATAACTAGCATGACAACAATATAACCATATAATTTTCATTAACTTCACAGTTTTTCATTGTATAGCTATATCGTAATTTATTTTACACAATCTCTTATTGTCAGATGTTCAGGTTGTTTTCAGTTTTTCTTAATTAAAAAAAAGTGTACTTGAGAAAACATGGATTAAATTGCTTGAAATTACTGTCATCATCAAAGTTCAGGCTAACAGAAAGACTCACTGGCACAATTTAAACTGAATTATTTGTCATTACATGATGTATTCTATATAATACTATGCAAATAAAAGACTTGATTTCCTTATTTAGGTACAAATAAGTGCATTAACAGATAAATTATTTTAACTAGCACAGCTAATCATAGACTTTCAAAATCTGTACAAGTTTAATGCATGGTAAAAGTAGATAAAATCTTAACTCTACAAAACTGAAGATTACAATTTTAAAGGCAATTCTTATTGACATATATCATATATACAGAGAACAGCATAGATCATAAAATGACAGTAAAATAAATTTTCACAAGCTGCACATATTTGTGTAAACACGACCCAGTCCTATCAGTACATAGGCTCCAGTCAGGGCCCTCCAAGCATCTTCTCCTCCATCGCCAAAAGTGACCTTTATCCTGATTTGTATCACAATCGGTTGGATGTCCCTGGTTTAAAAATTTATATAAATTGAATCATACAGTAACGCACTTGCTTGTATCTGGTTTATTTAAGTTAATATCTGAGATTCATCTTTGTTCTTGAATGTAGCAGTAGCTGATGTATTTCCATTGTTCCTTAGCATTCAGTTATGTGATTATACCATAATTTACTTATCCATTCTGCTATTTTTTAAATTTTTTTCGCATACAAAAATTTATACATACATTGTTATGTGACTCTAATTGCTCTCCCCACACTGTAACAGCACACTCCTCCTTTCCACTCCTCATTCCCCATGTGCATTTAACCAGGCCCTAACTCTCTCTGCCTTCCCATCTCACCAGAAGCTGCTCATTTAGTCTCTTGAATCTACTTGAGCCAAGAGGTACAATCCTCATGAATATCACTTTATATTCCAAGTCCAGTCCAATCCCTATCTGAAGAGTTGGCCTCAGAAATTGTTTTAGTTCTGGGCTGAGAGAGAATCCAGGAGCCATGCTTTCCAGGGTACCTCCAGTCTCAGTCAGACCATTAAGTCTTATCTTCTTACTAGAATTTGAGTTCTGCACCCCACCTTTCTCCTGCTCCATCTGGCATTCTCTGTTGTGTTTGTTCCCTGTCAAGGCAGTCATTGGTGGTAGCCAGGCACCATCTAGTTCTTCTGGTCTCAGGCTGATGAAGTCTCTGGTTTATGTGGCCCATTCTGTCTCTTGGGCTACTACTT
>NW_004443979.1:416449-442522 GCF_000243295.1 Trichechus manatus latirostris
ATCTTCTGGGTTTCTGATTGCTGTCTTTCTATGGATTCTTGCACCCTGTTAAATTTGTCATTATGCTGTTCTCTAATCTTTTTAATTTCCTCTATTGTGTGTTCTGTGTTTTGCTTAATTTCCTTCCTAATTTCGTGAAGAGTTCTGTATATTAATCTTTTGTATTCTGCTTCCTGTAATTCCAAGACATTTTCCTCCTTTGGGAAATTTCTAGATTCTTTATTTTTTGAGCTTACTGAAGCCATCATGAATTGTCTCTTTATGTGATTTGGTATTGACCGTTGTCTCCGGACCATCAATAAGTTATTATATTTATGTTTGTTGACTGTGTCCTAGCTTCTTGTTTATTTTGATATGCCCAAATAAGCTGCTTGTATGAGCTAGTTTGATTATTGGCACCTTTGAAGCTTCACTGTCCTGTCACCAGGTGTTTAGATCTGTTACTAGGTACCTGAGCTCAGGAGTCCACCCACTCCCCCTGTATGCATTCAGCTCAGGTGCCCAGGTAGATAGCCAGCAAGTTTGCGGTGTAAGCACTCACTTACAGTCCTGTACAGGCATGGGTGATTGGTATAGGCACAGGCATCTGGCTGCATCAGTGGGACACACTCTGAGCAAGGCAGGGGGCTGACAGCCACCCACAAGTGTCCAGGAGGGCCCGTAGGTGGGTGGGTTTTGCATCCAGACTATAAGCACCTAATGCTGTTGGCTGTAAGGACTTGGGGGCACCTCTTATTCATGGGCCCCTCTCGCAGGTGGCTATGTGGTGTGGGTGGAGCTACAAGTCCTCAGGCCTCTGTTGTGAGTAGGTGAAGACCCTGCTTAAAGGGCAGAGCAGTGTCAAATGACAAGAACCTGCCACTTCTCAGCTGAAACCTTTGAAGTTAGAGTGCTGGTATATACCCTGTTGTACTGCGGTAATGAGGGCCTACGCTGTTGAGATGGGCCCACACAAGTCTATGCAGAGGGAAAGGCACTGAGAGTCCATGGATCCCTTAAGTGTGTGCCTAGGCAAAGAAGCTGTGTCTACCCTGGGTTCCTGGCTTAGGGGAGTCAACAGTTTATTTTTTCCCATTTGTTAATTTGTTCACTCTCCAAGGCAGGAAAAATGGTTCTCAGTGTGCGATGGATCCTACTTCCAGCCCAGGGGACTCAGCAATTGCTGAAGCCAGTCTGGGACTTAGTGCAGAGCAGGGAGCGGGGAGGTAAACAGAAGAGAGATTTTTCCCTAAGGGGGTTGTTTTTGATCCGTGTGGTAAGCTGTACGCAAGTACTTATCTTTCGTGGAGGGCTGCTTCTCACTGGTTCTGGGTGGCCGTGTAGAGTCTTTGGTGCTGGGTCTCTCCCAGTGCAGAAAACGCACCTCCTGAGCACAGCTGTTTGCCTGCCTCCCCGCTCACCCCTAGCTGATCAGGCCTGAAGGGCTCAGGCTCTCGCCAGGTTAGGTCTGGCAACTCCTCGCTGCTTCTGAACCATCTCTCCCTCCCTCTGCCACTCAGTCCAGTTCCTCAACTCTGCCTTTGATATTCAGGGTTCCCAGATTGACATATATAATCGAATTACTTGTTTTTTCGGGTCTTTGTTGTAAGAGGGTCCACCATAAGCATCTGACTACTCCGTCATCTTGCCCCCACCTCCCCATTCTGCTATTAATAAACAACTGGGTTGTTTCCAATTTGGGGCTAGTGGATATAGTGCTGTTATAATTATTTTTATCTGTCTTTTTGATGCATAATTGAGGGTAAATTCCTAGAAGTAGTATGACTGAGTAGTAGGGTATGCGTATGTCTGGCTTTTGTAGACACAATTGTGATTTTTTTCAAAATTGTTTTACCAGTTTATGTTCCTGACAACAATGTATGAGATTCCCAATTATCCTCTCTACATACTGTCCAAAATTAGTATTGATAGCCTGTATTATTATTTTTTAACTATTCTGGTAGATGGACAATGGTATAACATTATAGTTATGATTTGCATTTACTAATGACTAATTGGACCCCTGGTATTAATTAGGTTAAATAGCTTTTCATGTTTTTGGCCATTATATTTTCTTTTTTGAAATGTCTCAGAAATATACAATCCAATTTTTAAAAATTTTGAGGTATCTGTTTTCTTGTTGGTTTATTCAAAAACTTTGTTTAAATGAATTATTAATTTTCAATATATCTGCATATTTTGGGGGACTTTTTGTATTCATTTTCATTTCATCTTCAGTTTTATTTATTCTTTTACAACATTTCTATACATGTCAATATGCAAAATTTGAGTAGTATTTTTGTATGCTAGCAACAAATAATTAGAAATTAAAACTAAAAATTTCAACTTGATAGTATCTAAAGAAATTCAAATAACCTGGCTTAAGTCTAACAAAAGCTATATGAGTTTTCTAGACTGAAAACAATAAAACTTTATTGAGAGAAATTAAAGAAGGCTAAAATAAAGTCCCTTTCCTAGCTTACTGCTATGGCAAATGACTCAAGTATAATATTGAATATGCTTAATCTTAGTAGGTAACTTTTAAATTTTTCCAGTCTTCAGACAAAAAAATTTCAATATATAAGCATTAAGCATGCTCCTTACTATAGGTGTTTTCAAATAAAATATCAAATCAAATTAAAATCAAATTAAGTAAGTTTCATTCTATTCCTTGTTTTCTTTTTTTAAAAAAATCATAAATATGGGTTAAATCAAATTCATCTCTTGCATCTATTGAGATGATAATGTCAGTTTTCTCTCTTATTCATTTAATGAGCTAAAATTCATTGATTGATTTTTGCATTTCTGGAATAGGTCCCACTTAATCAAAAGGTATTCTTTTTAGATTACATATTTCAAATATGTTCCTGAAATTTATTTGAAATACATTGTTTAGAAATCTTTACATGCATGTTCAGATACAGAAAGAGATACACTTGTGATTTTCCTTCCTATAATGTTATTGTAAAATATTAGTATCAAAATTATCACAGCCTCTTAAAAATTTTAGAAAGCATTCCTCGTATTTTCCAGAACAGTGTATATAAAACTGGTATTTTGTTTCACCTTTAATTATTTAGAAAAATTCGCTTGTAAAATCATATGAAGTTTACTTTTTTTGAGGAAGGTTTTTTTGCTTCAATTTCTTTAATAGATTTAAGACAGCCCAGAATTTCTATTTTAACTTGTGTTATTTGAGGTAACTATATATAGACACGTATCATAAAGTTATATATTATATATATTTATTATCTTTTATTATCCTTTTATTATCTTTCTAATGTATGTAGGATTTGTCAAGTTATAGTTTTTTTTGGCCCCTGAAATTAGATGTATGTAAATTATTAGATACCTATAAAGTACACATATGTACATATATGTCATTAGTCTTATTAAAAGGCTATCAATTTTATAAAACATTTCAATAAACCAACTTTTAGCTCTGTTGATTTTTTCTATTGTATGTTTGTTTTCTATTCAATCAATTTTTGCCTGGATCTTTATAATTCTTTTTCTTTGGTTTTCTTTAGGATTAATTTGTTAATATTTCTTACAGTTTTGTTTTTTTTTTTAACACAAACGTTGGTATCATTGATTTTAAGAAATTTTAAATTTCTAATAGATGTCTTGAGGGCCATAAAATTTTTTTCTAAGATTCAAAGAACATAATAAAAGCAAAAGTAAGATCAAAGAAGGTACAGGGAATGTAGAGTTTTCTATTTTTACTCGAGGGTTGTGCATGTCAAGGGGAAGAGTAGAGATCTATTCCAGAAAGGTCGCCCGATGTCACAGTGTAACAAAACTTGAATATTTGATTAAGTAATTGTACTTAATTCTAATGTGATCTAATTGGCCCTAAGGAACATATTATCATCTATTTTAATAAGGTTTATTTTTAGAAGTATACTGAATACATTGCGGGCACAGGGACATCTAATTGCAATTTTCCATGCAGGATGCAATGCTGGTTTATATTATTACAAAAGCTTCTCACGGGAATAAAAACATGAAAGAAGCCATAGGTGAAAAAGACAACTTAAACTTTAAACTGAGAAGCTATTAATTAGATTCAAAAAGAAAGAAAAAGGCAGAATCTACAATGTCTCTAAAGTTTTTAGCCTGAGTAATGATGGTAGCATGGGGTAGCTGTGCCATCATCAGAAGGAAGGCCTTTTCTTCTTTCTCTTTGAATGAGGCTAAGAATGGTGGCAGTAAAGAGATAAAGGGGGTGAGGATTAAAATACCTTCTGATGCCTTCTTTCCTTTTGGTTTAAGCTTGATTTCTTAAAAGTTTAATAAAGAGCATGGATAACTCTTACAAACAGTCGATTTGAAAAGAACCAGTTATCAGAATTAAGAAACTGAGTTCTACAGGTTTTTATTCCACCAGGCTAGATGGAGAGACACAGTGAATACTTAGACTGGAAATAATTGTCAAGGAATTGAGAAAGCGAAAGATGAAATTAGCAGCAAGCAATGGGGATGTTGTTGAAAAATTTGGAAAACAATGGGCATCCCCCAGATCTTTTTAAAAATTAATTTCTCAATCTGCAGAAAGTCTCCTCCCACTGCCTTTGTTCTGGATTTATGAATGTTTTCTTAATTAAAGCTAACACATTTTCAGAGATTATCAGTAGCCATTCTGCACCTACTTTAGATGTATACTAGAGTTGACCAAATAAGTAGCTATATTGTAGAAAAATAAAACTAGGTTTCCACTGTCAGAGAAAGAAACTACAAATAAGGAAAGGTGGAAGGCTAAGATGAGACCTGTGAAGTTACATTGAAATTAGAGGCATCGATATGAAGTTTTTTTTTAAGATACATATATACAGATAGATATAGAAATAAGTATACATACCTATGCATTCATGGATTAGAACGCATAAGCATATTTCCTAATGTGTCTGATGCGAGAACCTAGAAGCAAGACCATCCTAATATCAATGAGCACACCTAGTAACCAAATAAGGAGCCCTGGTGGCCCAATGGTTAAGCACTTGACTGCTAACTGAAAGGTCAGTAGTTCGAACCCAGCAACCATTCCACAGGAGAAAAGATCTGGCAATTTGCCTGAGTAAAGATTCCAGCTTTGTAAGCCCTATAGGGCAGTTCTATTCTGTCCTATAGGGTCACTATGAATCAGAATCGACTAGATGGCAATAAGATTTTAATGGGAGTAACCAACTCTTCATTTCTAAATGCCATTCTCCAATCAAAGGACTCTAGGTTCATTGGAGAAGTGGTTGACTTCAAGGCTGGGGCAGGAAAAATATAAGATAAGCTTGGAGTATCTATCTATCTACACCTATGGAGCCCTGGTAGCTCAGTGGTTAAGAGCTCGGCTGCTAACCAAAATGTCAGTTTGAATCTGTCCTATAGGGTTGCTATGAGTCGGCATCGACTCAATGGCAACAGGTTAGCTACATTTATATTGTGCCAGGAACGTGTAGAATTACTGTTTTATGTGCAATATGGAAACATTCTATTTCCTCCTGCCTCTTATATTCATGTGGAGGAGACAGATATTAAATAAAACAAGAAATAAAATAGATTTTTAGACTGTGATAATTACTGAGAACAAAGTGGACAATGTGTCATGAGACAGAGAATTATCCAAGTGGGTTGTTATGTGAAAAGCTGGCCTTTTAAATACTGTGAGATGATTAGGGAAAGCAAACCTCTCTTTCTTGGAGCTAAAGGAGGTGAAGGAGTAAGATATGCTCCAACTGGGGGAAGTGCATGCAAGCCCTTGTGAAGAAGGCCAAAGGCCCAGAAGAGAGTTTAGCATGGTAGGCAGATAGTAAGGGAATCTGCCTGGATCTTAAAGAGAGTAGGGTGAATGGTGGATTATAAAATTTAGAGGTAGGCAGAACCAAATCTACAGTTTTGTAGAAGATGAACTTGGAGCATCTGGGAAAAAAATTCTAGTAAAGACTCAAAATAATCAGAGATTAAAAATTGTCATCTCAGTACATGCAGCAGAGGTTGAAAACTTTACTCACAACTTCCTAAAACTACTATTGCTTTTTCTCACATGCAGGGTTATTTTACTTTGGGGAGTTAAATTGCAAGTATCAAAATACAAAGCCGTGTATGAAAAAATTTCCAATTTGGATTACATGGCAATTAATCCCCTATCCCATCCCCAAACTGAGCCTGGAGCTGTTTCATTCTACATAACTTTTTTGAACACAAATAAAAATTTCCAGGAAAGTGGACATACCTAAGGGATGTAAATATCCTCTGGCTGCAGAAAATCAATACTAATGCCAAAAGCATGATTTATTGATAATGTGTTAGACACTGCTTTTTCTTTAATTTAAAATAGAATAGAAAATGCATTGAATGAGTATTTCCAGAAAATTTTTAAACTCTGTAATAGAGTATTCCAGTTCATTGCCTCTTTAATTACACTTTCATTTTTCATGGTTCTCTAAGAACAGCAGATTTTAATTAACAAATGAATGTATTCAGTTACTTTGTTGCCATTTGTGCTTTTCTTCATGAGCTGATCTTGGAAAGGCTTTGATAAATGGTTATCTGTTTCTATTCCTCATTAGGTTATCTCTGCATTCACTGTCTCTTGGTCTCAACGATGACTGCAGAAATAGTACCATGAAATAGTAGCTTCTCATTACACCTGGAAGCAGTAGGAGTGTAGTATTTATAAACTCATTATCTCAATGGATAGTTGTAGCTGTGCATATGCTCTCATTATCTCTACTGGGGATTGTAATGATATATATACAGTCTCATTTTCTGTGCTGTGGAATTGGAGAGTTACATTTAAAATTGAATGCTGTGCACTGTAAGTAATATGCAGTGGGTGGATAATTGATTGAAAGTGCAGCTAGCATTTTTTTTCTTATCTGAGTTTTCATTTTTCTTATAAGTTTGATGTTTGCTCTTCAAATTGCTTCAGTTAGAAAATTCTGCTAATAGTAGAAAAGAAAATGAAATGAATAAAAATACTGAAGAAGAAAATATATGACAACCCATCAATATTATGGAGAAACTGTCCCTATCGCCACCCCAATGGGATGAGAATTGTCATTCAGGGAAAATATAAATGCAGGAATAACAAGGTAACAATTGACATAACAATGAAGTAATAAAAAGTTTTGAACTTTCTTGTTCTCATTTCCTTTCGATAACCATCAGCCTTCTTACATGAAGGATTATGGAAAATATCCTTTGCTTATAAATCAACATGGAATAGTTTTCTTTCGAACACTTTCATAAACATGATGTTACACAATTTCATAGTACTTCCAGGGTATAATTAAAAAGTTCGGTGAGAGTAACAAAATAAAATCCACAGGTCATGTAACTTATAACTCTTATACACAATCAGAGGTGTGTCTAAGGTATGGCAGGTAGGGCATATGCCCTGGGTGCTGCTTGGGCGTGGGTGGGAGGCACCAATAAGCAGTTACTATTGGCCACCGCAGTTTCGCCAGCCGTGAAAGATCATTCATCAATTTAAAACTAATTGCCATAAGCGCTGTTTCTGTAAATTAGTCACTGAATGGAGTCACTATGACTCCGAGTCCGAGTTGACTGGATGACAACTGGTTGGTTAGAGAAGAGGGGAAGCTCAGAAAAACATGTGCTCCATAGGGTTTTCAGTGTCTGATTTTTCAGCAGTAGAACGCCAGGCCTTTCTCCCAAGGTACCTGCAAGTGGGCTAGAATTGCCAACCTTCCGGTTAGCAGCCAGCCGAGCATGTTAGCTATTTGCACGACCCAGGGACTCTCTCTTCTTCTCTAGGATTTCAATTACATGTATGATAGAACTCTTGTTATATTTATATTGGGCAGTGATGCTCTGTTCATTTTTGTCTTTTTTTTTTTTTTTTTCCTTTCTGCCTGTAGCTGATTTTCAAAAGTTTCTATTGCAGTATCTTAAAGGCTGTGCTTTTTATGGCAGTATGTGATCTGCTGTTAATTTCACCAAGTGTTCTTTTTTTAATTTTGGTATTGCATTTTTCATCTCTAGGAGTTTGATTTAGTGTACTTTTTATTTTGCCATTTTGCTCCTCAGCATGTCCATTTTTTTTCATCTTTGAACACCTAGGACAAGTTTATAATATTGTTTTAATGTCATATTTTGCTAATTCTATCATCTCTGTCATTGTGATCTGTTTCTATTGATTGATATTTTTTCCTGTTCATGGGTTTTATTTTTGTATGTCTTTACATGTTGGTAATTTTTTTATTAGATGCCAGATATTGGGAATTTTGTATTTTTAGTTGAGAATTTTAAAGAATTCCTTTAAATAGTGCTAGATTTTGTTCTGGTGTTCACTTAAGTTTCTTGAAATTATTTGGGTAATTTTGAGTCTTGTTTTTAAGTTTTCTTAGAATGGATCATAGCAGTATTTAGTGTAGAGCTAATTTAGCACCATTACTTTGGTAATATGATTCCTGGGTGGTACAAACAATTTCCTCTCAACTACTAACCTAAAAGTTAGCAGTGTCATGGAAGAAAGGACTGGCAATCTACTTCCCTAAAGATTACAGCCAAGAAAACCCTATGGAGAAGTTCTACTCTGTAACATATAGGGTTGCCATGAGTTAGAATCGATTTGAAGACAAGGGGTTTAGTTTTACTATGGCAACACCACTCTGAAAAGTCTACTTGACTCCCCATATATCACAATCTCTTTCCGCTCTGGCCAGGTAGAACACAAACTGTTATCAGTCCAGTGTTGGCTGCAATGTTTTCTGGTCCCTTTCTTTCCAGTGCTTCTTTGCCTGGCCTTGGATATTTTCCCCTTGTGCAATGGATATCTGTGCTCAGACCAACAGTATAGGTGACCTTTTTGAAGATATCTAGACCTTTTTTTCTTTGCAGCCCTTTCCTGTCAGTATTCTGCTCCACAAATTCTGGTTTCTTTGCCACCTCCCCTCCACCTCCAATATCTTGTCTATTCAGCTCACTGAGACTATTGGGCTCAGTTTGGATTTTCCTTCTTTGTGCTGTGGACTGACAACTGCTTCCAGGCAATAAACTGTAGCAATCATAGAACTCACCTCATTTGTTTCCATTCTTTAAGGAAATATTGCACTGCCTATGGTCCAATATTTCAAAACTATTGTTTGACATATTTCGTCTGGTTTTCTAGTCGTCTAATTGTTGGAGGGTAAATCCCATCCTTGTTACTCCCGCATGGTTAGAGGCAGAAGTCTGTCCAATATATTTTGCAAGCATAAATGAATGCAATTGTTGAATTATCAGTCCCATATACGGAATATTTCCTGTACATTCTTCACTATTCTAATCATTTGTAGATGGTCTTGAATTTGCTAGGGAGAAAGATATATTTGTGCAAATAATGGCAGTTGTGCTGCATCCTTTCCTGTCCCAATTTTTTTAGATTTCTCTTTCTTGTCTTACTGCTCTAGCAGTCCTTGCACACAGGAAGATATAGTAGTTGTAAGCCTTCTTCAGTTTCTAGCATCTCAAAAACAACAGTGATACTGTGTCTATTGTAATTTTTTTTCACTTCTCCTTGAAAAAAAGTTTCATTTTTCTTCTAAAATTATTCATGTAATCTACTTTTTTCCAATTTTTTGAAATAAAAATTTTCATATTTTCTACCCTTTTTAGTTATTTTTATTTCTAGTATTAGATTTTTTTAATTCCATTTGGACAAAGATCATTTTACTAAGCTCTTCAAGCAACAACTTCAAAGAGTTTAATGAACTAGAAATCATTTCTTCATTTTCTATCTCATTCAGTATAGTCCTATCTTTACTATCCCATTCCTTTTATATTGTTTATGTGTTTTTAAACACTTATCTAGGGATACCTAGATTATTAAATTGTGATTTTATTTTCAATGTATGCATTTAAAACTATAAAATTTTTTTTCAAATATTGCTTTATTAAATCAGATATCATTTTACATGTAATATTTCCTTTATTATTTAGCACTAAATGTATTTCTGGACCTGGTGGCACAGTGGTTAAGAGCTACAGCTGCTAAACAAAAGATTGGCAGTTCAGATCCATGAGCTGCTCCTTGGAAACCTATGGGGCTGTTATACCCTGTCCTGAAGGGTCACTGTGAATTGGAATCAACCTGACACCAATGGGTTTTTTTTTTTTTAATGTATTTCTGATTTTATTCTTATTATATCCTTAACATGGGCATTATTTTGTAGTCCAAATCCTTTTTGTAAATTTACAGTATAAGAGATTTTGGGATTATATTTATATTAATGTTTTAATAGTTTATTACTTTCTGGTCTTTTCTTAGTATATTATTAATTTTTATTATTTATTAAGATTTCTTTCTAACTTAATAAATGTTCAATTTCTATGTGCTTGAAAGAATGTATTTTTTATATTTGAACACAGGATACTCTATGTACACTAGATAAAGTTTGTTAATTGTGTTTGGCAAATATTCTACTTTCTTACTAATATGTTTCTGTTTATCAATCTACAACACATGTATACATGTATTATATATGTATATATATATATATATATATATATATACACACACCCATTGCCTTTGAGTTCATTGCAACTCGTAGCAACCCAATAGAACAGAATGGAACTGACCTATAGCGTTTCCAAGGATGTAAATCTTTGTGAAAGCAGACTACTACATCTTTCTCCCACGGAGCAGATGGTGAGTTCCATTTGCTGACCTTGTGGATAGCAGCTGAACACTTAATCACCATGCCACCAGGGTTCTTATATACATATACGCCACCCCCACACACACACACACTATACACATGGTTCGCATTTGTCAGTTTTTTGTACTATGGGGGCTTGCATGTTGCTGTGATGCTGGAAGCTATGTCACCAGTATTCAAATACTAGTTGGATCACCCATGGTGGACAGGTTTCAGCTGTGCTTCCAGATTAAGACAGACCAGGAAGAAAGACCTGGCAGCCTACTTCTGAAAAGAATTAGCCAGTGAAAACCTTGTGAATAGCAGCAGAACACTGTCTGATATACTGCCGGAAGATAAGGCCCTAGGTTGGAAGGCACTCAAAAGATGACTGGGGAAGAGCTGCCTCCTTAAAGTAGAGTAGACCTTAATGATGTGGATGGAGTAAAGCTTTCGGGACCTTCATTTGCTGATGTGGCATGACTCAAAATGAGAAGAAACAGGTGCAAACATCCAATAAAAATCACAACGTGGAAGGTACAAAGTATGAATTTAGGAAAATTGGAAATTGTCAAAGATGAAATGGATCCCATAAACATTGATACCTAGGCATTAGTGAGCTGAAATGGACTCGTATTGGCCATTTTGAATCGGACGATCATATGGTGTACTATTCCAGGAATGACAACTTGAAGAGGAATGGCATTGTATTCATCATCAAAAAGAACATTTCAAGATCTATCCTGAAGTACAACGCTGCCAGTGATAGGATAATATCCTTATGCCTACAAGGAAGACCAGTTAATATGACTATTATTCAACTTCATGCATCAACCACTAAGGCCAAAGATGAAGAAACTGTAGATTTTTACCAACTTCTGCAGTCTGAAATTAATCAAACAAGCAATAAAGATACATTAATAATTATTGGTGATTGGAATTCAAAAGTTGGAAACAAAGAGGAAGGATCAGTAGTTGGAAAATATGCCCTTGGTAATATAAACAACTCTGGAAACCACATGATAGAATTTTGCAAGACCAACTACTTCTTCATTGCAAATAACGTTTTTCAATAACATTAACAGTGACTATACACATGGACCTCACCAGATGGAATACACAGGAATCAAATCGACTACATCTGTGGAAAGAGGCAATGGAAAACCTCAATATTATCAAGCAGATCAAGGTCAGGCGCCACCTGCAGAACAGACCATCAATTGCTCATATGCAAATTTAAGTTGAAACTGAAGAAAATTAGAACAAGTCCACGAGAGCCAAAGTACAACCTTGAGTATATCCTACCTGAATTTAGAGACCATCTGAAGAGTAGATTAGACCCACTGAACACTAATGACTGAAGACCAGACAAATTGTGAAATGACATCAAGGACATCATACATGAAGAAAGCAAGAGGTCATTAAAAAGACAGGAAAGAAATAAAAGACCAAAATAGATATTAGAAGAGACTTTGAAATTTGCTCTTGAACGTCGAGTAGCTAAAGCTAAAGGAAGAAATGATGAAGTAAAAGAGTTGAACAGAAGATTTTCAAGGGAGGCTCAAGAATACTAAGTAAAGTATTATAATGATGTGTGCAAAGATCTGTAGATAGAAAACCAAAAAGGAAGAACACACTCAGCATTTCTCAAGCTGAAAAAAATGAAGAAAAAATTCAAGACTCGAGCTGCAATACTGAAGGATTCTATGGGGAAAATATTAAATAACACAGGAAGCATCAAAAGAAGATGAAAGGAATACAGAGAGTCACTATACCAAAAAGAATTGGCTGATGTTCAACTATTTCAGGAGGGAGCATACAGTCAAGAACCAATGGTACTGAAGTAAGATGTCCAAGCTGAACTGAAGGCATTGGTGAAAACCAAGGCTCCAGGAACTGACAGAACATCAGTTGAGATATTTCAACAAACAGATGCAGTGCTGGAAGTGCTCACTCATCTATGTGAAGAAATTTGGAAAACAGCTACCTGGCCAACCAACTGGGAGATATCCATATTTATGCCTATTCCCAAGAAAGGTGATCCAATAGAATGTGGAAATTATAAAACAATATCATTAATACTACACACAAATAAAATTTTGCTGAAGATCATTCAAAAGTGGCTGCAGCAGTACATTGACAGGCAACTGCCAGAAATTGAAATCACATTCAGGAGAGGACCAGGAATGAGGGATATCATTGTTGATGTCAGATGGATCATGGCTGAAAGCAGAGAATACCAGAAATATGTTTTCCTGGGTTTTATTGACTATGCAAAGGCATTCAACTGCGTGGATCTGTGATGGTTAAGATTGTGTGTCAGCTTGGCTGGGCCATGATTCTCAGTATTTTATATGTGATCACTCCCATGATAGAATCTGCTGTGGGTAGCAAATCAGTTGAAAGGGAGTTTCCTTGGGGATGTGGCCTGCATCAGAATATAAGCAGACATTCTGGCTTTATGCTCGCTCCAGATCCTGCAGCTGCCTCCTATTCATCTGACCTCCAGTTCTTGGGACTTGAGTTATCAGCTTATCTGTTGATCTTGGGATTCATGCATCTTCACAGCCTGTGAGCAGGAGCTCTGCTCTCTGACCTGCCAATCTTGAGTTCACCAGCTCCTGCAGCTACATGAATCAGGAGAAGCCTTGCAATCTTGCCTGCCAATCTTGGGATTCATCGCTCTTCACAGCCTGTGACCAAGAGCCTTGCTCTCTGACCTGCTGATCTTGGGTTTGCCAGCCCCTGAGGCTACGTGAATCTGGAGAAGCCTCTATCCTGTTCCCTGGACTTGGAATGTTCCAGCCTCTACAATCAAGTGAGCCGTTTCCTTGATATAAATCTCTCTCTGTATATATTTATACACTTTATTGGTTTTGCTTCTCTAGAGAACCCACCCTAAGACAGGAACATAACAAATTATAGACAACATTGTGAAGAATTGGAATTCCAGAACACTCAACTGTGCTCATGAGGAACCTGTACGTAGACCAAGAGGCAGTCGTTCAAACAGAACAAGAGGATACTGTGTGGTTTAAGTCAGGAAAGCTGTGCATCACAGTTGTATCTTTTTGCCATACTTATTCAATCCATATACTAAGCAAATAACCCAAGAAGCTGGACTATATGAAGAAGGATGGGGCATCAGGATTGGAGGAAGACTAATTAACAACCTGAAGTACACACACGACACAACATTGCTTGCTGAAAGTTAAGAGGACTTGAAGCACTTACTGACAAAAATCGGCATGGATTACACTTTAACATAAAGAAAACAAAAATCCTCACAACTGGACCAATAAGCAACATCATGATAAACAGAGAAAAGATTGAAGTTGTCAAGGATTTCATTTTACTTGGATCCACAATCACCACCCATGGAAGCAGCAATCAAGATATCAAATGATGCCTTGCATTAGGCAAAGCTGCAGCAAAAAACCTCTTTACAGTGTTAAAAAGCTGTGAAGACTAAGGTGCGCCTGACGCAAGCCATGATGTTTTCAATTGCCTCATTACATGTGAAAGCTGGACAATGAATAAGGAAGACCGAAGAAGAATTGAAGCCTTTGAATTGTGGTGTTGGGGAAGAATATTGAAAATACCATGGAATATCAAAAGAATAAGCAAAATCTGTCTTGGAAGAAGTACAACCAGAATGCTACTTAGAAGCAAGAATGGTGAGACTACATCTTACATACTTTGGATATGTTAGCAGGAGTGATCAGTCCCTGGAGAAGGACATCGTTCTTGATAAAGTAGAGGGTGAGCGAAAAAGAGGAAGACTATCAACTAGATGGATTGACACAGTGGCTGCACCAGTGGGCTCAAGCATAACAACAATTATGAGGATGGCACAGGAGAGGGCAGTGTTAGTTTCTGTTATCCATAGGGTCGCTATGAGTCAGAACTGACTTGACGGCACCTAAAGACAACCACTGCATATATGTGGTTAAGGGCTCAGCTGCTAACCAAAACGTTGGCAGCTGGAATCCACCAGCCACTCCTTGGAAACCCCATGGGGCAGTTGAGGCAGTTCTATTCTGTCCTATAGGGTTGCTATGAGTCAAAATTGACTTGACAGCAATGGATTTTGCTTTGGACATATATATATGGACATATATATGTATATGTATATTTATGTATATATGTACGTGATTATACATTTTTACAAAATTTTTCTTTTCATTATCTCATTTTTGTTTCATGTTTTGAGGCTATATTATCATTAGCAAATACATTCAAATGTTTGCATATTCTTGTTCAACATGATAACTGCAGAATTTGCTTCCATGGATCACATGCGTGGCTGGCAAGTGGTGCCAGCTGTCAAATGTGTGGTTATCCAAGACTAACTGTGGCCTGCCTTGCTGATTGTTCTCCATTGCCCTGGACTACCTCACAGCATGGTGGCTGGATTCTGAAGACAACTATCTCAAGAGAAAGAGCCAGGCAAAACTCCATCCTTTCCTAACATAACTTTAGAAGTCATGCATGATTCTACCACATTCTGTTCATCAAGGTGGTCACAAGGGTCTGCCCAAATTCAAAGGAAGAGGAAAATAAAATAACCCCTCCTCTCCTTTGCCACCTGGAGTACTAAGGTGCACCTGACCCAAGCCATGTTATTTTCATGACCTCATATGCATGCGAAAGCTAGACAATGAATAAGGAAGATGGAAGAAGAATCAATGCCTTTGAATTTTGGTGTCGGTGAAGAATACTGAATATACCATGGAGTGCCAGAAGAACAAACAAATCTGTCTTGGAAGAAGTACAGCCAGAAAGCTTCTTAGAAGCAAGGATGGCGAGACTTCTGTCTCACGTACTTTCGACATATTATCAGGAGGGACCAGTCCCTGGAGAAGGACATCATGCTTGGTAAAGAAGAGGGTCAATGAAAAAGAAAAAGACCCTCAACGAGATGGACTGACACAGTGACTGCAACAATGGGCTCAAACATAGCAAAAACTATGAGGATGGCACAGGACCCGGCAGTGTTTCCTTCTATTGTGCGTGTGGTCCCTATGAGTCTGAACTGACTCAACAACACCCAGCAACAACTCCTTGCCTATTTATTCTCAAAGAAATGGTTCTCGAAGAGCATGTGAAAGCAGGCACACTGTTCCATTCACTTTTTTGGAAAATACAAAATAGAATCTGCCTTACATTATGTGTCCATAGTAATGTGACATTTGTTTGGTGTTTTTTTTTTTTTTTATTTTATTTTATCTAGCTTGATATTTATGTTAAAGTATCTACACAAGACATATTGTGTTCTGATTTGTCTGATATATCATTTTTAAACTCATTAAATGACAAATATTTTAAAAAACTAATCTGAGATCTTTATCACATAACTAGCAAGTGTAGTGAATGCATTTTTTTTGTTGTTGTTAGGTGCAGTCAAGTCAGTTCCGACTCAGAGCGACCCTATGTACCACAGATCGAAACACTGCCCAGTCCTGTACCATTCTCACAATCCTTGCTATGCTTGATCTCATAGCTGCAGTCACTGTGTCAATCCATCTCACTAAGGCTCTTCCTCTCTTATACTGACCCTATACAATACCAAGAATGATGTCCTTCTCCAGAGACTGGTGTCTCCTGATAACCTGTGGAAAGTACATGACAGAAGTCTCTCCATCCTCACTTTCAAGGAGCTTTCTGGCTATACTTCTTCCAAGACAGATTTGTTCGTTATTCTGGCAGCCCATGGTATATCAACAGTCTTTGCCAACACTGTAATTCAAAGACATCAATTCTTCTTCAGTCTTCCTTATTCATTGTCCAGCTTTTGCATGCATATGAGATGATTGAAAATACCATGGGTTGGGTCAGGCTCACTTTAATCCTCAAAGTGACATTTTTGCTTTCTAACACTTTAAGGAGGTCTTTTGCAGCAGATTTGCCCAATGCAATATACGTCGTTTGATTTCTTGACTGCTGCTACCATAGGCGTTGATTGTGAAATCAAGTAAAATTAAATCCTTGACAACTGTAATATTTTCTCTTTTTATCATGATGTTGCTTATTGGTCCAGTTGTGGGAATTTTTGTTTTCTTTTTCTTGAGGTTTAATCCATACTGAAGGCTGTAGTCTTTGATTTTATCAGTACATGCTTCAAGTCCTCTTCACTTTCAGCAAGCAAGGTTGTGTCATCTGCATATCGAAGGCTGTTAATAAATCTTCCTCCAGTCCTGATGTTGCATTCTTCCTATAGTTCAGTTTCATGGATTATTTGCTCAGCGTACAGATTGAATAAGTATGGTCAAAGGATACAACCCTGACACACACCTGTTACATGTGATATTAATGACATGTTTTGATAATATCCACATTCTGTTAGGTCATATTTCCATGGAATGGGCACAAATATGGATCTCTTACAGACGACTGGCTAGATAGCTGTCTTCTAAATTTCTTGGAATAGATTAGTGAGTGCCTCCAGTGCTGTATCTGTTTTGTTGAAACATCTCAACTGGTATTCCCTCAATTCCTGGAGTCATGTTTTTCAACAATGCCTTCAGTACAGCTTGCACCTCTTCCTTCCAAACCATCAGTTCTTGATCATATGCTACCTCCTGAAACAGTTGCACATTGACCATTCTTTTTGGTACTATGATTCTGTGTATTCCTTCCATTTTTTTTTTTTTTTTTTCACATAGAATTCTTCAATGTAGCAACTCCAGGCTTGAATTTTTTCTTCAGTTCTTTCAGCTTGAGAAATGCAGAGTGTGTTCTTCCCTTTTGGTTTTCTAACTCCAGGTCTTTGCACATTTCATTGTAATATTTACTTTGTCTTCTTGAGCTGTCCTTTAAAATCTTCTGTTCAGCTCTTTTACTTCATCATTTCTTCCATTTTCTTTAGCTGCTTTACGTTCAAGAGCAAGTTTCAGAGTCTCTTCTGACATCCATGTTCTTTTTCTCCTGTCTTTTAAATGACCTTTTGCTTTCTTCATGTATGATGTCCTTGATGTCATTCCACAACTCATCTGGTCTTTGGTCATTAGTGTTCAATGCATCAAATCTATTCTTAGGATGGTCTCTAAATTCAGGTGGAATATACTCAAGGTCATACTTTGGCTCTCGTGGACTTTTCCCTAATTTTCCTCAGTTTCAACTTTAACTTGCATAGGAGCAATTGACGGTCTGTTCTGCAGTGGCCCCTTACCTTGTTCTGACTGATGATATTGAGCTTTCCCATCACCTCTTTCCACAGATGTAGTTGACCTGATTTCTGTGCATTCCATTTGGTGAGGTCCACGTGTATAGTCAGTGTTTGTGTTGTTGAAAAAAAAATTTGCAATGAAGAAGCCGTTGGTCTTGCAAAATTCTATCATGTGATTTCCAGAGTTGTTCTATTACCAAGGGCATATTTTCCAACTACTGATCCTTCCTCTTTGTTTCCAACTTTTGCATTCCAATCACCAATAATTATCAATGAATCTTTATTGCATATTTGATTAATTTTCGACTGCAGAAGTTGGTAAAAATCTTCAATTTCTTCATCTTTGCCTTAGTGGTTGGTGTGTAAAGTTGAATAATAGTCATATTAACTGGTCTTCCTTGTAGGTATATGGATATTATCCTATTACTGACAGCATTGTACTTCAGGAGAGATCTTGAAATGTTCTTTTTGAGAATGAATGCAACATCATTCCTCCTCAATTTGTCATTTCCAGCGTAGTAGACCATATGATTGTCCAATTCAAAATGGCCAATATCAGTCCATTTCAGCTCACTAATGCCTAGGATATCGATTTTTTAGACGTTCTATTTCATTTTTGAAAACTTCCAATTTTACCAGATTCGTACTTCATATATTTCACGTTCGGATTATTAATAGATGCTTGCAGCTGTTTATTCTCATTTTGAGTCTTGTCACATCAGCAAATGAAGGTCCTGAAAGCTTGACTCCAGCCATGTCATTAAGGTCAGTTCTACTTATAGGAGGTAGCTCTGCCCTAGTTGTAATTTGAGTGCCTGCCAATCTGAGGGTCTCTTCTTTCGGCACAATATCAGACAGTGTTCCACTGCTATTCATAGTTTTCACTGGCCAGTTTTTTCAGAAGTAGACTGCCAGGTCCTTTTTTCTACTCTGTCTTAGTCTGGAAGCTTAGCTGAAATCTGTCCACCATGGGTGACCCTGCTGCTATTTTGAAATACCAGTGCATAGCTTCCAGCTTCACAGCAACTCACAAGCCAGCACAGTACAACAAATTGACAGACGTGTGGCGGATTTATGGTTTCTAATGTTTTCCCATATATGTGCTTTTATTTCTAGCCTCATTTTTTTTTATTTAAAAATCTTTTTCTCCCTTTTCCTCCTTCCTTTTAGATTGCTTTTTTGTTTAATTTCCTTTTCCACTTTTACTATTTTGGATGTTATATGTTCCATTTCTTTGTCTTGATAGATAACATTAACTTTAAAGTTGCATATTTGACACAAAAAGTGAAAAATTAAGCAGTATAAAAAATAGTTTCAACTGCAGTTATTTGCCATGTGCTTTCTTTTATTTTTTCCATGATTTTAATTTTATCTTTTTTTTACACCTCAAAATGAGATTTCATTTTTATCTTTTCTTATTGTATTTTTAGGTTTATTAATTTATTTACTCACCTTTCCTGCCTGTTCCTCATGTCTTTTGAATTCAATTTCCTTCTTCCTGAATAATCGTTTTCAGGGGTGCCCTGTGAGTGGTAGTTTCACCCAATCTTTATTTAATGGAAATATCTTTATTTCACCCTCAATCTTGAATGACAATTTAACTGGGTATAAAGATCTAGGTTGACAGTTATTTTATCTTAGCAGTTTTAGCAATCTGAAATTGTTATCCTTTGTTTTCTGGCCTCTGTTTTTGCTGTTGCTGTAACTGCTGTCAGGTTAATTTGTAAGTAGTCTGTCTTTTCTCGCTCTTTTGTAAACCTGATTTTCATTTTTCTGTTCTGCAATTTCACTACAGTTTTATAGGATGGCTTTATGTTTAAATTATTCTGCTAGGGATTTTCTGTGTTTGTTGATTATGAAAATGCTTGATTTTTATTTAACTTCATTAAATTCTCTGCTTTTATGACAGCATACATTGCCTTTCACTAATTATATTACTGTCCTCTAAGATGATATTTGGCGTTTTCATCCTCTCTTCCATATCTCTTGATTTCTCACTTCCTTTCCACTTCTGTATTTCTCTCATCTGTATTGTAATTAATTTCCACAGATCATCTTTCAGTTAACATATTCTGTTCTCAGCTGTGTCTAATATGTTATTTAACTGATCCATTGCAATTTATCTTTCCAATTAGTGTTCTTATGATTTTTGTTTTGTTTTATTTTGTTATGTTTTTCTCTCTCCTTATTTCTAGAAATTCTATCTGGTTCTTTTCCAAATCTGAATTTTTTAAGTGTTTTATTTCCTCATGACTTTAGTATAGACAGCATTTGAAAAATATTCATTGTTTCTCTATTATTCCTGTTGTAATCATGCTTACTTTCAAACATGGTATATTATTTTCTGGTCTGTGTAATTTCTAAGTGGGAGCTCATCTTCAGTAAGACTTTATATGTAAAGGTCCTGTGTAGCAGAGATGGAGACTGGGAAAAATTAAATGAAAAAGAAAATAGAAGGGTAAGATCTGTAAAAAACAAAACAAAACAAAAAAATACTAGCGATAATGAGTAAAAAGTAATAAAATACTGGCATAAAAGCTGAGAATTTTCTGGACTTCTCTTGGCAACTTAAAGACAATGTAGATGCTGAAAATTTCAATCCAAACAAATTTGAAATTTAAGCTGTAGTTAAGAATTCTCACAAGAGAGATTTCCCCATTCAAGATCTTCTAACAGTTGAAGATTATTTATTTATTTACACTTTTTAAATTTATTTATTTGATTGGTTAGGTTTGTTTTTTTTTTTTTTCTGTCTAGCCTTTCACTATGTGTCTATGCATCCAGAACTTGCAAGATCCTGGCTTTTTGTGGCTTTAAGTGGGAATGTCATTTCCAGCTTCTCAAATACCTCTCCCAGAGCCTAATAACCATTCCCTGTCTCAGTCTGAGAGTTTTAATAAGTCAAATCTCAGGTGTTTGAAATGGAACTTACTCCACCAAGACAGCCTCAGCATCAAGGTTTTGGCATTTTCTGTGTCTGACTCTAATAATTTTCCATTCTTTATCAAGAACCCAATTATTCATTTAAAAGAATGTTCATTTTATTTATTTATTTTTTCTTTCCTTTTAATCTCTGTATAACAAGCAGGTTTTCAGCTGTTTTAATTCACAATCAAAATCTAACCCTCAGTGTATTTCCTCTGTTTCCCTTTCTTCAGCTGTAAATTTTTCACATTTAGAGTATTGCTGATAACATTGTTATAAGGAAATCTGATTAAATGCATTTATACAAAGTTATAAGATTATTTGCTTTTTAAAATAATATACTTATAAACACCAAAATATTTAGTTAATGTCATCTCCCATTATAAAGCCTATACCTGGGAAAGTATTAACCAAATATCCTTAGTCTTGTAGAAAAATTCCATTTAATTACTTTACAAATGTACAATTTTCATCATTATTACCACTTCCAAAAGAAGTAGACAAAAGTTCATGGATGATTTAGCACCAACACATATTTTATTACCATATGATCCATGAGTCACAATGCTCATGAATAATTATCAGTTAAAAATCTTACATTAAGAAGAATCTGTTAATTTATACGGCATGGCACCTAATTTAGTTTCTATAAAAAATCCTGTAATTATACGTTGTAATTTTTAAAAATATGTAAATAAAGCCATTCTAAATTTGTGTGCGATTTTTGTTAGTCTGAAAGTTTTTACAATAAAATTTCAAGTGACAGTTTTGAAGTAGTCACGTTCGTCTTTGCCTCTTAGTAAATACTTAGAATATTTTGTTCTTTTATAGTGCGCTTGAAAATGTCAGTATATTCTATTAACACAGTAAAGAACTAAAAGCTAAACCAAAAATTCATTTCCATCTTTGATTTCAGATGATTAGAAAACAAAAACTTGATAGTTTTTATACCACAGAAAGTCATTTCTGAACTACTTTTTCTGAAAACTAGTGTTTAAAAAGATTTCTAGATGATTTAGTAAACAGAAATTTGAAAACTTTTTCACATGTTCACACAGCTACTGTGATAAAATGTGTTCTGCTGGACATAAATTTTACCCTTACTCCAGGTTTATAGCATAATTTTATTTTAAAAGCAATATTCAGTAACATTTCACTTAACAAGTACTCTGGGAATAAAATTCATTTAAGACAAAGTGACTAATTTACCTCCCATTTGCCTGAGGGTATTGAAAGCAAAACCTATTGATATGGTTAAAAAGGCATGTTTTGGTCCTTTGAAGTGGTAGGCTTACAATATATAGGTCAACGACTTATTTTTTAAAGAGTAATATTTCTCAATAATGAAGACAAAAAAAAGTTAATAATAAAATAGTATTGATATTGTGACAATAATGATAATTAGCATAACAATTGGTTTCCCTATTTCTACTCTTGCTCCTCTAAATCCTTTTCTCACAGGATCAGCCAGAGTGACATTTTAAAAATATGTCAGATCATGACATGTCTCTCGTTATGGCTTCCAAACTCCCCTATCATTTACTATAAAATTCAGCTCCTTCCTATGACCTACAAAGCTCTACATAATCTGGTCCTACCTACCTCGCAGCCTTCAGTATAGATTACACTTCAACATAAAGAAAATAAAAATTCTTACAACTGGACCAGTATGCAACATTATGATAAACGGAGAAAAAATTGAAGTTGTCAAGGATTTCATTTTCCTTGGATCCACAATCAATGCTCATGGAAGCAGCAGTCAAGAAATCCAATGACTTATTGCATTGGACAAATCTGGTGCAAAAGACTTCTTTAAAGTGTTGAAAAGCAAAGATGTCACCTTGAGGGCTAAGATGTGCCTGACCCAAGCCATGATATTTTCAATCTCATCATATACATGAGAAAGCTGGACAATAAATAAGGAAGACTGAAGAAGAATTGATATCCCTTGAGATTCGGCTGTGACTTCTATTCAAAATGATCCTTCTGTGCTGTTGGCCACAAAATCATATCTTGTTACACAGTGCATAAGGGTACTAGTAGATAAGTTCAGAGGAGACTCAAACCCAAAAAACCAAACCCGGAGCCATAGAGTCAATTCTGACTCATAGTGACCCTACAGGACAGAGTAGAACTGCCCCATAAGGTTTCCAAGGAGTGGCTGGTGAATTCAAACTGCTGACCTCTTGGTTAGCAGCTGAGCTCTTTAACCACTACACCACTAGGGCTCCAGAGGATATTCAGGGGAGCTGAAATAAAGCATTCCTTGTAGCTAAACACTCCATAGCACAGGTTATATTCAGATATACTTATCCTGTTTTTTCCTACTTGGTTGATTTCCAAAGTCCAAAACAAGTAGTTGGGGAATAAAAAGCCCTTTCTGTCCTTGGCTTTCCCTAAAAATTCATTTACCTACTTCCTCCTTCAGTAATTTCAGCCCTGATAGCAGAGTGAAAGGTATATTTATCTCATCACCTGCAACCATATTTCTGTGTCCATTTATTTTTTACAATTTACCAAGGAACAAGAGAGGAGATTTTCTACTTAATCTTGTTCTTTCACCCAGACTTTATGGTCATATCTTCCATACTCCCACATAGGCACAGCACCAAGAAGCATGATTTATGAGAGAAAAAGTGAAAATCTTGCCAGCATAACATTTTAAGATATTATCACCTTTACCCAAACAACTGAAATTGATAAAATCTAACCTAATCAGAAAGGAGAGTTATTGGAAAGGAAATGGGTAAAACCTAAAAGGAACACTTTCTGACTACTCAAAAGAAAACCAGGGGCAATTCAGTGCAGTAGGTGGTGAGAACCTACATGGGCTCCAGGGTCCCATAAATCAGTATTAATGAATAAATTCCAATGTTGCTCAGTATTTGTATATTCACTTTGTTCAAAGTTCAAATTCCTAGGAAGAAAGTCAGCTTGGCCCAGCTTCGGTCTCATACCCAAGCTGAGACAGGGCTTGGATGAACTCTTTCACTAGATCTAATGAGAGAAGGGTAATTTCTCACACAAAAAGTCAGGGTGCTGTTTTCAGGAGTTTAAATGGATGCTGGGTTGCAAAAGCAACAGATGTCTGTTACATAAGGAAAGATTTGGACAAATGAGATTTCCCAATCTCTTTTTTCCTTTGCAAATTTTCCATACTTAATAATCTTTAAAATAATGCTGTTGCCGTTATCTCTAGGGAAGAAGATGCGGTTCCACCTCAGTGAACAAATACAAATATTTAGATTGTATTATCATTAAAACATTGTATTTCCTTAATCGTTTTATTTGATGCTTATAGGGACTCAGAAACTTTGGAGTTCAATAAAACATGACAATTAGCAAAAACACACAGGATATACATTCAGCTTTGGGGACATCTCACCATAATCATTTTAAACTAAATGAGTATTATGTATTTGTCTTAAGAGTAAAAGAGCAAGAGTTTCCAGTCTCAGTTACATAACTAATAGAGAGCACTATGACGATAGAGTTTCATGAGCTTGGGTCAGTTACTTGATAGTGCTTGGGATAGTATCCCAATATGAAAATTGGAACAATAATACTGTTTGTCTAAATTATCTTGTTGGAATGAGGGGAAAAAAAAAATAAGATAATAGGAATAGAAAATTTTGGAGTACAACTATGTTCCTTACCATCAATACTGAAAGCTTACATTAACTTAATACCAGTTGTATGAAAACTTTCATGAAGAAATAATACGCTAGATATGGCTGATATAAAATATAAATGTTCTTTTTCAGAGAAAGTTTTTGGATCCAAATTTTATTCATAACTCTGTCCAGAGTAACTTCAACATACTCAACTGAATCACTAAACACTACTTCCTCCCAAGAGGAGATGATATTTAATAAACTTCAAGAAAATATACATTTTTTCTTTCTGTCTTTCTGAAAAGAAGATAAAGTCATGACTCAAAATACCAAAAAATAAAAATCCTGTCCCTCTTCTGCCACCAAGCTTTAGTGAAATTTTATAATCAAGAGTAAAATAAGTTTTGATCTTTTGTCTTCAATCAATATTTACAAAGACTGTATTTTACATTTTAACTTTTATACTTATTTAAAGGTTAACTATATCGTTTGCATCTCAAATTCATCTTCAATTTTCCCATCTCAATTTCACACAAAGTTTAAAGAGGTTTTTTTCCTGCTTTGTATAGCATTTGGCAGAATGAATTCCTACAATATCACAAACAGAGTTCTTAAATTACATTCCAAGGTAAAACAGATCTCTCCGGGTAGGTGATGTTCTAGGACCTCAGAAATTTACACTTTTAAGAAGTTTCACTTCAGAGTATTCATTTTTCAGTCTGTCCCTAATGTCAATATTCAACACACAGGCAATTTATAATGTGGTAAACAGACACTCAGATTGGCCTTTTTTGCTGAGCCATTTAAACAAGGCCGCTAAAACAATGACACCCTGAAAATAACCTCTTTCATCTTCTGTATAAGCAATCGATATTAAGCAGTAGAATGACTATACCACCAAGATAAGTAGTTTGAAAATATCTTGCTCTAGAATCAACAGCATGAGCTAAAATACATGGAAAATGTATTATTATAAAAATATAAAACACATAAAATATGAAAATGTATATATGCCTATATGAGATTAAATAAAAAAATAACATATGAAATGATGATTATGCTTTGGTCATGTGACAAAAATCATGTGAACAAATAAATAATTAAATAGATCATCTATTGTGTCATCTGGTCAATATCAAACAACCTGAGTTGCTGAATTTTTCCATTGATCTACTATTTTTTAAAAATCACTATTGAATAAATCTATTGGTTACTTTTCTGTGTGCAGCATAGAAACCAAAATTTTAACAACACACCTCATATTTATTTTTCCTAAAATAAATGAGACTTATTTTATTAAAAATATCACACAACCTCACTTTAATTCAGAAGAATGAAATATGTTGTTGACTAATTTAAATGTCTTCTAAGAATAGCATGGGTTACATTTGGACTTACAATAAATATCACAAGCTCAGTCAATAAATGAAAGCATAGCTTTGGACATAACCATTTTGCAAAATAAGACCCAAGACAAGATTTTTTTTTTTAATGGAGATAAGAGGAATGTTTACTAAGGATTTATATATTTATGGGTGTAATTTAAAAAGGCAAATAGTCAAATACCAACAACATTCTTCAAAAAGATGGAAAAACTAATCATTAACTTTATATGGAAAGGGAAGAAGCCCCAAATAAGTAAAGCACTACTGAAAAAGAAGAATAAAGTTGGAGGACTGACACTACCTGACTTCAGAACCTACTATACAGCTACAGTAGTCAAAACAGCCTGGTACTGGTACAACGACAG
>NW_004443979.1:444658-475525 GCF_000243295.1 Trichechus manatus latirostris
TGATAGGTTGTGGGGTTGTTAACCAATGTCATAAAACAACATGTGTACTTCTGTTTCATGAGAAACTATTTGTTCTGTAAGCCTTCACCTGAAGTACAATAAAAAAAAAAAAAAGGCAAATAGTGGCTTACAGAGTCATATTCACAAGGAGTAATTTAAAAAAAGTGATATTTTAAATTAGCACTGTATCTGGATATCTTAGTTTCCTAGCATTGCCATAACAACATGCCAAAGAGTGGGTGGCTTACAAGAACAAAAATTTATTCTCTCACAGTTCTGGAGGCTAGATGTTCCAGTCCAGTGTGTGGGCAGGACCATGTTCTCCCTGTCTGCTCTAAGGTAAGATCCTTCCTTGTCTCTTCCAGCTTCTGGTAGCCTCAGGTGTTTCTTGGCATTCCTTGCCTTTTAGATGCTGTTTCACATGGCATCTGTCTTCCCCTGTGTGACTCTGTCTCCCTATCTGTTCTCCCCTTTTATAAGACACCACTCAGAAGGGATTAAGATCCACCACCCTACGCCGTAACTTATGAACCCCTTAATGGATAACATCTTCAAAGAAAAAAACTATCCAAACAAGATAATATCCACAGATGTGGGGTCAGGACTCCAATATGTCTTTTTGAGTAACACTATTCAATCAATAACCCTAGAATTTTCAGAGATTGGTACAATTTGCAAAGGTACTTTATTCTAAAAAAATGAAGAAATTGATATACAAGGAGTGTCTTAGTTATCCAGTGCTGCTATACCAGAAATACCACAAGTGGATGACTTTAATAAACAGAAGTTTATTCTCTCACAGTCTAGTAGGCTACAAATTCAAATCCAGGGCAATATTTCTCCCCTGGTCTAGGAGTTCTCAGTGCAGGAACCTCTGGACCAAAGGATGCACTCTGCTCCCTGCACCGCTTTTTTGGTGGTATGAGTCCCCCCGTATCTTTCTGCTCCCTTTTCTCTTTTATATATTAAAAGAGATTGACTTTAAACACAACCTAATCTTGTAGATTGAGTCCTGCTTTATTAACATAACTGCCTCTAATCCTGCCTCATTAACATCATAGAGGTAGGATTTGCAACACATAGGAAAATCACATCAGATGACAAAACGGTAGACAATCACATAATACTGGGAATCATGGCCTAGCCACGTTGATACATATTTTGGGGGGACACAATTCAATCCGTGACAAGGAGTAACAATGCAATCAGTGTGTATCTCTTAGAAGTAATGCGTGTAAGTTTTTGGAAATAGGTGCTTTCATTAAGATAAATGTAATAACCCTAGCAGCAACTTTAACTAATGATCAATAAAATATAATAAAAACAATGGCAGCTCTCACTTATTAAATATCTAGTCTGTGCCAAATATTGTGCTAGTCAATAATGACTTCAATACATTATCTTATTTAAAAGTTAACAGTAATATAGTAACTTACATAATTCTCTTATTATAGATAGGAACTTGAGGTTTACAGAAACAATAATTTTTCCACTATTGTCCTAAAAGACTAATTAGCATAATTAAGTATAGTAAATAATAGACTCTTTTAGTCCTTTGATAACAGAATTACCAGCTAATTCTTGTTCAATTTCATTTACCTGGTACAAACTCTAATCCAGTCAGCGTCCTTACATTTTCCCAAGACAGGTAAAGATAAGCAAATTTAGAACAAGAAGTTCAGGTGCCATATTATTTATCATATTCTTTATCTCTATATACATACAGTAAGGAGCAAGAAAACTTATGGGCCATAAGTATGACAAAATAAGAGAATGGAACACTAGCCAATTTTTTAATAGTTATTTCTTCAAAGACTGAATCCACTATTTTTTAATTCATTTTAAATTTACATAACAATGTTAATTTTACATGGTATTTTAGTATAAGGACTAGAAAATTCTCCACCTGGCAGATATAAGAGATTTGGAAATTATCTATGCCACTCTTTCACCAGTTATTCTAAATTCATGTACTTACAAAATTCTTTAAAAAGATTTTCAAGTGTTTTTACAACCATTATTTACTTTTTCAAAGTTCCCCTGGAGTATGAGAAAGCAGATAGAACTCCATTTTATAAAGAAAAGTTAATGACAAAGTTATTGTAAGTAAATTCAAGAAGGCAATGAAAATGTATGTGTCTTGGGCCTGTTCCTTTTTCAATCAAGTACATAACTCAAGGTTTTGTCATTTGATTTGGCTTATGAAATGTCAGTAAAAAGACATTCATCAACACAGTTGAACGAAAAAAGTCATAAAATTTAACAATATGTTTGTGTTGCCTGATATAATTAATAATCAATTTCACTTAGTGTGGTTAAATATCTCCAAATATAACATATAATCACATATAATCAGTGACTTCTCAACAACCAATTCTAAAACTTCTTGACATTCTCTTTAGTCTTCTAATCGTTTGAACACATTCTCCCTCATTGAAACTTTAATCTCTTGGGATCTGTGATGTTATTTTTCCTCTCATCTCTCTAAGACTGCATCTTCTTCGTCTCCATAGTCAGCTTCTCTTGCTTATTCTCTTTTATTTATATATAATTCCAAAGATGGATTCAGAGAATATTTTTCTTTTCTTTGTAACTTCATCAATTCTCACAGATTGTGCTAGCACCTCCAAGAAGATGACTCCAAACTTTTCTTTTGCTGATACATAGTTTTCTAAAATAGAACTCACCTTAAAATAAACAAATTTCTATGAGGTTATGTGTGACATGTTACAATAAATATGGTTCTGAAGCAGAGATGGGGTCCTCAGGAAGAGTCAGGTTGTACTTAATCCAGAAGTTAAGGGCATAGGGAAGTTTGCTGTGTATGTAGATCACATTGAAATGGTCACAAATGTAGGGGAAGGCAAGGAGACTGGATTGGAGCAAGGAAGTATAGAGCATTATGAAGAATAAAGGATGTACCTAATAACATAGAAGAGCAGGTTTAATAATTTATTCAGGAATGTTTTCAAAGTCACATTTAAGAATGTATTTAATAATTATTTAAGAATGGACCAGATATATTCAATATGTCACAATAATATAATTTCTTAAATAATTTTTTAAAATTTTTATTTAAATGTACTGTCTTACCCAGTAATATAATTTTTATGATTTCATTCTAAATGTTACATCTCTAGAATATCTATATCACGTATAATCTTAAGAATATTTCTTGAAATTATTTCTCATGAACACATTATTCATACATTCTTAAAATGACTACATTAAAATATATTCATGGAATATATTAATTGAATAGATTTGTAAAAGTAATCAAGATATACATTCATAAATAATATGTTCTAGAGTTCTGTGTCTGGAATACAGTATCATAGATTCCACAAGAAAATCTCCACGTACCAAACACCTAAATATAACAGATAAATTGTTATTTTTTTATCCTGCATAAGTAATCTAGCATGTGATACAAATGTCAAGAAACCAATACGCAAAAAGAAAAGGTGAACCTTAGAAGATAATTAAGGACCAAAGCAAACAACATGTGCCAATACCTTTGTCCTAGAGAAAGTATCTTCAAATGGGGTATTAACCATAACCCTTGATCCATGGACTCTAAGAGATCACTGTGCATGGATATGGTGAGGATAAACAATTTTCAATTCCCAACTTCTGTATATATTATTTCCTATATTAAACTGCCTGATAGCATAAGTTCTCCAATTGACTTCATGCCTTTCTTGTTTCCTGCCTCTTTTTTTTTTTTTTGAAGCATGTCTCTCTAATATCTTGAATAGTATTATCGTGTATTTCTCAGTGATATAAAAACAAGTTTGCCATTGTTGTCATTGCCGTCGAGTCTATTCCGACTCATAATGACCCTAAAGGACAGAGTAAAACTGCCCCATTGGGTTTCCAAGGAGTGCCTGTCGGATTCAAACTGCCTACCTTTTGGTTAGCAGCCGTAGCTGTTAACCACTATACCACCAGGTTTCCAAAAACAAGGCAAGAGTCACTAAATGCAAGAATATTTCAAAATACTGGAATCAGTGGCAAATCCTGTAACCGTGGCATAATAATGCTCCAACCATCCCATTAAGAGGTATATTTCTATCAATTCTTTATCTTGTTTTTAGTATTTCTCAAAACAGTACTGGCCTACTAACTGAAAGGTTGGTGGTTCAAATCCACCCAGAGGCACTTAAGAAGACAGGCTTGGTGATCTGTTCTGAAAGGTCATAGCCTTGAAAACCCTATGGAGCATTTCTACTCAGCACATGTGAAATTGCCATGAGTCAGAATCTACTCCGTGACAACTAACAACAATCAGGTTATGATGAAAAATTGTACATGTCAATTTAAAAATATGCAGGTATACAAAGATTTTTAAACATTCTTTAAGAATAAAAAATACATACTTCTAAAAGTTTAGCAAAATTAGCTTAGAAGTTTATTTTAAAAGGTTATGTACAACCAGTTGCTGTCTGGGACAAAAACAAAACCTGGGGCCTACAAAAGCCATGAAATTAAAAAAAAAAACAAAGAGAGAGAGAGAGATGTCACAATCAACCTAGACTCAGAAAAGAGGCCCCCACTGGAAAAGGTAAACTAGAAAAACAAAAGATTTACAGAAGGACAAAGCAGAGAAATTTCTCAGTTGTGCCTCAGATGGGAGTGAGGGTTGTGGGGATTTTATCTTCTGGCAACAAAAATCCAAAGCAATAATCATATTGGGTTGTGGTCTGAGTTTATACTACAGAAAAGCCCAAAATACCACAAACTGACAACTTTGTGTAATGTGGGCTTGAGGGTGGAGGTAACTTCAGGTCTCTGGCAGAAGAGCAATTTTCTCTTTTATCTGAACTATGCAATATTTAAAGAAATATTGGCTGGGCTTTTCCAGAATCAATGCAAAACACAAATACAAGGGTTACGAAGATGAACTAATTTTCACCAAAATAAATAAAAACAAATTATGCTTTTTTTTTATTGTTGTACTTTAAGTGAAAGTTTACAATTCAAGTTAATCTCTCATACAAAAATTTATACATATGTTGTTATGTGACCCTAATTACTCTCCGTATACTGTGACAGCACACTCCTCCTTTCCACCTTTGATTTCCTGTGTCCATTCGACCAGATCCTGACCCTCTCTGCCTTCTCATCTCACCTCCAGACAGGAGCTGCCCATTTAGTCTCATGTATCTACTTGAGCTAAGAAGTACACTCTTCATGAGTATCATTTTATGTCCCATAGTCCAGTCTAATCTTTGTCTGAAGGGTTGGCCTCAGGAATGGTTTTAGTTCTGGGTTGACAGAGAGTCCAGGGGCCATGCTTTCTGGAGTTCCTCCAGTCTCAGTCAAACCATTAAGTCTGGTCTTCTTACTAGAATTTGAGTTCTGCACCCCAGTTTTCTCCTGCTCCATCAGGGACTCTCTGTTGTGTTCCCTGTCAGGGCAGTCATTGGTGGTAGCTGGGCACTGTCTCGTTCTTCTGGTCTCAGGCTGATGCACTCTCTGGTTTATGTGGCCCTTTCTGTCTTTTGGGCTAACACTTTCCTTGTGTCTTTGATGTTCTTCATTTTCCTTTACTCCAGGTGGGTTGCAACCAATTGATGTATCTTAGATGGCCATTCGCTAACTTTTAAGACCCCAGACGCCACTCACCAAAGTAGGATGCAGAACATTTTCATAATAAACTTTGTTATGCCAATTGACCTAGACGCCCCCGAAAACAAGGGCCCCAAAACCCCACCACTGCTATTCTGTCCCTTGAAGTGTTTGGTTGTATTCAGGAAACTTCTTACCTTTGGTTTAGTCCAGTTGTGCTGACTTGCCCTGTAGTGTGTGCTGTCCTTCCCTTCACCTAAGATAATTCTTATCTACTATCTAGTTAGTGAATAACCCTCTCCCTCCCACCTACCCTTGTAACCATCAAAGAATGTTTTCTTCTGTGTTTAAACCCTTTCTTGAGTTCTTATAATAGTGGTCTTAATGCAATATTTGTCCTTCTGTGACTGACTAAATTCACTCCAGCATAATGCCTTCCAGATTCCTCCATGTTATGTTTCACGGATTCATTGTTGTTCTTTATCGTTGCACAAATGTACGCATTTTATTAAATATTTGGTAAAATTCAAGTTTATCTATTTTAGTAAATAAAAGATCGTAAGAACTGATGGGGAAAAAAAAAAAAAAACAGATTATCTCAGAAGGACAATGAGCCTAGCAGCAGCAATCAAAGTCATAAGGCAGTGGAATGACATCATCAGTGTTCAGAGTCTTCAGCCACATAAAAATTATCAATCAAGAGTTATATTCCAGAAAGACTTTGAAGAAGAAGGACAAAAACAACCAAACAAGTAAATGTATTGATACAAAACCTGAGAAAATTTATAATCAATAAAACCTAACTTAAGGACATTTTAATAAATGCATTCCAAGAAAAAGGAAAATGATCACAATAGGAATGAAATGGATGTAGGAAGGAACATTAAAAGAAGATCATTGTTTGTCTCCTATTTTATTGATTTAATGATATCTCCATTATTATATTTTCTTCTTTTTAGTTATATTTGCTTAATTAACTCTTTTTCTGGAGTATGTAAGTTAGAAATTTAGATTAATGATTTTAAACATTTTTACAAATATTCCTTTAAATACTGCTTTAGATACATTATGAAAATTTTGATATGTTGTGTTTTCATTTTTATTCAGTCAGAAATATTTTCTAATTTCCCCTGTGATTTCTTCTTTGTCCCATGGGTTATTTACAAGCATGTGCTGAATTTCCAAATAAGTGGGGATTTCCCAGATCCTTTTGTTACTGATTCCTAATTTAATTCCATTGTGGTCAGAGTCTGTATGAGTTCAATCTTTTTAAAATTTTGATACCTGTTTTTGATTTGTTTGTATTTTGTTTTTCCAAGAATATGGTCTTTCTTGGTGAATGTTATGTGGACATTGAAAAGAATGTGTATTCTGGTGTTGTTGGGTGGAGTGTTCTAAAATGTCAACTAGATCAATTTGGTTGATAGAGTTGTTCAGGTCTTCTATGTACTCACTGATATTTTTTCTATTTGTTTTATCAATTGCTGAGAAAATAGTGTTGAAATGTCTAACTCTATTTATTGATTTGTCCATTTCTCCTTTCAGTTCTATCAATTTCTGCTTCATGCATCTTTAAGCTCTGTTGTCAGATGCAAACACGTTTAGGACTATTATGATCTTTGATGAATTGATCCTCATAAAATTTAATATGTTTCTCTTTGTCTCTGGAAATTTTCCCATCCTGAAGCCTACTTTGTTCTTTGTCTAATTCTAATATAGACACTCCAGCTCTTTTATTATTGTCTTTGTGTAGTGTGTGTGTGACTCTGTATATAACCAGTTGTCATTGAGAATATCTGACTCATGGCAACCCCATGTGTCAAAGTGGAACTCCGCCCCATATGTACATAGGTATATATACATATATTTCATATCCTTTTACTTTTAACCTATTAGTGTTCTTAAATTTTCAGTGGATTCAGTGTAGACATCCTATAGTCGGATCCTTCTTTTTTTGTACCAAGTCTGACAATTTTTGTCTTTTAATTGAAGTGTTTAGACCACACATATTTAACGCAATTATCAATGTGACTAAGTGTAAATCTACCAAATTGTGATTTGTTTTCTATTTGTTCTTTCTGCATTTTGTGTCCTTCTCCCCCTTATTTTTTTTTCAGTCTAGATTTTTAAAGACATTTTTTCATGAGCTATAGACATTTTACTAGAATAAGTTTAGGGTGACAATTTTTGCTGATAACCTTCAAACTGAAGTTGCCTTCTTTCTTCAACTCAGAAAAATGTTCTTCTGTTTTCTTCTTTCTTCACTAATTTTCCCTTATTGTCTTTGTTGTTCTTCTTTTCCAAATTTTTTTATTTAGACAAGAAATACTACTGTCAAAAATAGTATCTATAATAAAATTGGTTTTTTGAGTAAAATGATTGAGAGTGTGGCTCTGTGTTCAGACTAAATGCTTTTGAAAGATGAGACTGATGGGTAGAAATAAGAAGTAGCAATGAGCTGCTAGAATGCCTTTGGCAAGCCATATGAAATCCAAGAATATTCTGCTTTCTCTATGTACTGAACTCTTGTGCAGTCTTACTAAGAAAATCAGGTGAATAGGCACACTGGGGGGGCAGTGATGGTTCAGTGGTAGAATTCTTGTCTTCCATGCAGGAGACCCACATTCAGTTTTGGCCTATGCAACTCATGCACAGCCACCACCCGTCCATCAGTACAGACTTGCATATTGCTATGACACAGAACAGGTTTCAGTAGAGCTTCCAAACTAAGACATACTAGGAAGAAAGGCCTGGAGATCTACTTCTGACAATCAGTCTATGAAAACCTTATGGATCACAATGGTCCCACACCATGAGTCAGGAGCCAACTCGACAGCAGCTAGCAACAACAGCAGGCACACTAGGCTTTGATGCTTGTTCTTAATTCAGGGCTTGACAAAGAGTTTACAAATATCTTACCTAACTCAGCTTACACCCAATGGATTACAGAGCCAAAAGAAATGGATTAATTGTCCAGCCTTTAGCAGAAATTCTTTGACTGTGCTGTGCTCTCTCCTGTACGTGGGCCTTAGGGTATGTAATTCTTCGGCCTGAAACTCTTCTTCCACATCACTGCCTTCTTTATCTATTACTTACATTTCTGATCTCATTTTAAATATCACTTCCTCAGAGAAGACTTTCTGACCCTATTAAGAGTATTTCTTTATGGCCATTATTCACACTGTCAGCCACCTGAACTGCCTCTTTCATACAATTCATCATACTTTACTATAATTACTTAATTTTCTGTTTCATTTGTTTGACTTTCATCTCTGTCAGAAAAAAAGATGGTGCCTGCTCTGCTTAGTGTTGTGTCACAAGAAAATAGGACAGTGCTAGATGTAAAACAATCATAGATGCTCACTAAAAAGTGTGAAAATGTGGCACAGTGGTTAAGAGCTCAGTTACTAACCAAAAGGTCAGCAGTTCAAATCTACCAGATGTTCCTTGGAAACCCTATGGGTGCAGTTCTTCTCTGTCCTGTAGAGTCACTATGAGGCAGAATTGACTGGACTGCAACGGGTTTGGGTATATTGAATATTTGGATTTATTCTCTTTATCTTTCATATTTTGCTTTTATGATTCTGCTGTTTCTTAACTTTGGTCTCTATTTCATCATATTGATTTTCCTACTACCCTATCACATATTAACTCCCTACCTTGTGCTTTTTAAATAAAAATAGGCAATCATGATTTCTTTTTACAATAATCTTTCTTATATTTCTGTTTCTTAACTATGGTTTGGACCTATTCAATTTCATCAAATATTCTTTCCAATTTCATTAAAGATATGAGTTGAACATTTTTAAAGTTTTGCTTTTCTTACAGAAACTCTGTCTCAAAAAGCCATGGTTTTTTTCCCCCAATATCCAGATTGCTTCCTTTCCTTGGAAATCTCACACTAATTTTTCTCATGTTATGTGACTTATATTTACATGATGTTAATAAGGTGTAACAGGCTTTTGACAAGGAAATCCACATTAATCTGGGTCCTGACTTGTCCCTTCCTATCACAATATTGCCCAAGAGTCTCCAACAAAAGAATACATACCAAGAAGTAAAAGAATCAATGTAGTATGTTAACTAAACTTTGGTCTTTGGTCTCAAACCCCTATGCAGTGCACTTACGATGCGACTTATTTGAGATGGAACATCTGGGAAACTTGTTTTGCCTCATTTTGAAGTTGACTAGTACTCAAAGCCAAAGCAAATGAAGTAACCGATTTCGCCTAAGCCATGGACATAGAAAATTTTACAGTCTCATTGCGATTAGAAGTTACATCTGCCAGCATCTTAGAAAATGTGTCTAGAGAATGAGGGTAGCAAACAATTTTCATCTCCAATGTCTAGAATCTCCCACCCTAGTGATTCCTGAAGCGTAACAATGACTTTGGGCAAGGCTATTACGTGAGAACAAAGTGGATAAGAAGGAAGCAACAAAGGTGAACACAAAGGGTGCAGAACAAGAAGGAGAAGAAGACAGAATGAAAAGTGAAGTGGCTGGCAGGTCCCTATCTCCTTATCCAGGACCTCTGGTCATTACTGTTGGTGAAGACTGTATTTTCTAAAGATGGCTGCAACAAAATTCCTCAATTTGTATTATCTTCTCCAATGTGAACTTGCTGCTCTCCAATCAAGATATAATGTGTATTTCTCTACTAACTTAAATTTGGATACATCCTTTTATTGCTTTGACTAAGAGAATATGGCAGAAGTAACATGTACCAGTTTCTAGGCATAGCCCTTACCTGGCCTGGCAGGTCCTGCTTCCTGACTCTTTTTGGAATGCACACTTTTGGGATGCTCCTCCTCAGAACGCAGTCACTGTGTTGTGAAAAGCCAAAGCCATATGGAGAGGCTATGCTTCGGTAGCCGGCTGCAGTAGATCAGGGATCCATACCCAGTGTTGCCTGACACCACAGTTTATTACTATTACCTGTAAGCTCACTGGAGCCCTGGTGGCGTAGTAGTTAAGAGTTCGGCTGCTAACCAAAAGTTCAGCAGTTCAAATCCACCAGTTGCTCCTTAGAAACCCTGTGAGACAGTTCTACTCTCTCCTATAGGGTCACTATGAGTCGGAATCGACTTGTCGGCAACAGGTTTTTTTCTTTTTTTTTCCTGTGTAAGTTTGTTACTACTACATAGTAGGATTATCACCATTTCCCTGTAAGCAGTAGTGTTTCTTATACTTGGGAGTTTTCTTGCTCGCTTATCCCTAAAGTGGGAGGTATGAATTTTTCATACTGGGAAATATCAGTTTTTAGTACCAGTTAAGTAGCCCAGCCTCTTGAAAGAAAGATGGAGGTAGGTAGGCCATGGGCAATCCAGTTGGTAACCATTACCTTTGTATAGACCAGTCCGTTTCCAGTGAAGCTTATGTACTAAGTCTAGCTTCTATGACACAAGTCTAATGAGACCATGTTCAACCTCTTTCCTGGAGCTACTGAAATATGCATCGGTCCTATAGTATCAAGAAAGAGCTGTATCGGGGAAAGTCACAATTTCTACCTTTATTGTCACATGTACTCTTGGTCAACACATTATAAATACACAGTGTGATCATCTATACCTCCTAGTTATTTGTCTGCCGTACAAGAAAAGGGCAGTTTATTTTGAAAAGAATGGATTAAGTGGAGTAAAGAAAGGCCAATACTGGATCTCCCAACTTGTTCCATAGTATCACACTGTCTTTATCTTCCTTGCCTCCAAATCGGTATAACACGATCTTATTTTCTTTTTGCATTTTCAGCAAGATGAGTTGTGAATCCATGGCTGATGTCACATTTCAGTATCATCCCATTTGCACCCAATCTAGCAAAAATTCTTTGATATTTGTGGCCTGTGTGTAGAACACTTATTTATTTTCCATAAATTTCTCCTATTTTTATATTACTTTATTCATTACAACACTTTCGCATATTCTCCTTGCAACAAGATTATAAAGTATTCACAATAAGTGAATTTTACATGTGAATAAACTGAAACTCACTGTGGTCAAATAAGATGTTCCAGGTAACTAAGAAGTGGCAGAGCGAGAGTGTGCACTCTGGCCAGCCTGGCTCCCTAGAGCATTTTTGACTCCTTTATGAGATACTGCCTGCCACACTTATAAAAAGAGACATACGTATCTTAGAAAAGAACTATTGCTGTAGTCAAAATTCTTGAGTTTAAAGGTCTCATTAGTAACTCACACACTGTGTGACTTCAGTGTCTTTGAGACTCAACTAATCATCCATAATGTAAATAAACTGTAACAATGAATTCAAGGATTCTATGATAGACACCAGCACCAGAAAATAAGTATATCCAAAGCAAGTAATACTTTCCTCTTTAAAATCTGCCTTTCTTCCCCTCCATGCAATTTTGTTAAGGGCATTACAGCCCCTCTTGATCCAAGTTTGATTATTCTCTTTTGTCACCTTTTTTTCTGATCAATTACCAAATAGTATTAATTCCATCTCTAAACAGCCTATCACAATCTTTCAGTTTTTTTTATTTCTATTGCCAAAATATTTTCCTGTTGCCCAAACAACTATAGATATCCCTTTACTGTTCTCATGCCAGAAAAACTTCCAGAATAAAATTTCTAAATTGTTAAGCCATGTCCTGAACAAACTAGACATATCCAAGTTTCACTTCCCATTTCTAGTAACCATGTATCTCCATGGAAGGGAAAGTGAGGTATTCTCTATTATGGATTGTATTTTTCACATCCTCATCTATGTGCTGCTGCTCACAACGCCCTCTCAGCCCCTATTGCTTCCCATTATCCCTGACTAAAAGAAACTTTAAAGTCAGGACTTGATGGCTGTTTTTTCATATAGAGCAGTCACAATAAGTTCAGATAGAGATAACATCTTCTGCTGCATCTCTGTACCTTTAAAACGACACTACTAAACTCTACCTTGAATTAAAATGATTGGAGTGTAAACTTCTACTGAGCATGGATCAGCCCAGATAACACGGCATCACTGTTTCAAAGTCCTTACACATAAAGTGAGTTCAAATTTGTTGAACTAAAGATTATTTTTCCTCCATAATTTTTAAATTTTGTCATTTATTTTCATCTTGAAGCACTTTTTTAAAGTCCTCTCTAGTCTTCTTAGTATGAGAAGATTCACTTTCAAGACTGCAAACATGAATGCTGGGATGCATCAAGCAATTTCCAGTGAAGCCCAGGAAACAAATTAAGATTAACTTTGAGAAATAGCACCAGTCAAACATAATTCTAGAACTGGGCAAACAAGATGCTTCTTGTTTCTTTGGGGAGACTCTCATTGCCAGGCTTGAAAATGATGAAGTGTTGGTCTGGTGAAAAGAGGCTCGTATACCTTGAGTTTTTTGGTGGAAAGTGGCTATCTGTATGCATCAACTTAGTCATAATTTTCTAGTTACTACAGCACATAAAATTGATTGTGCCTTCTCCTTTTGGTGTTCTTTTTTTAGTGTGTATGAACAATATTTTCTTAAGTATATCTACAATCTACATTATAAATTAAGGCACTTGTGCTTCTCTATAAAAATCCAGTGGCCTTATTATAGCCTAGATAATCCAAGTAACTATAAAATTTCTGTCAAAGTGATAAATGGTTACAGGTTTTACCTTTGTTAATTTAATATTTAATTAATTTAATAGTATTTGTTTATTCTTCTAATAGTAATTAAGTTTCTAGCTAGGATTTTTTTTTTTCTTAAGTTTCTTGCATCCTATTTAATTTTCTGAGCAAACATAGCGATTTAGGCTAAAAAATCCTAGCCATTTTGGGTTCTGAATTGTACTAGAAACATATCATAAACAGTGCAGAACACACTGCCAAAAGTAAATTGGATTTTAAAGTAGGATGATTTTGAAAATTATACTTGAATTATATTATCTCTAAACTAAATTCATAGGAAAATGAAACTGAAATATAGACAAAGTAATTTATAAGAGTGGGGAAAATATCACTTTATACCACCATTATTTAACATGTCATCAAGATTTTTTTTAAATATGTGTTTGTAGTGTATTAGATCATTTATTATTACCCATAAGGATGAGTTCTCAAGTAATTAATATAGTTTAAAATACATTTAAGATACATTTTTAAAAATCAGCATCTTCGAATGCTGCTATCATTCTCCACTGTTGTGCATGATTCTAGCACTATTTTTCATTTTATTTACTTGTGATATCTATAGAATCTGCACCTCTAATCCATTCTAGTAGATCTCCAACTTGTACAGTAGCAGGATGAATAAGCTTTACTGTAGATTCGGTTATGGTATCACACTGATTTATTTCCCTTTTTAGCATTAAATACACATTTTTAATGTCCGGGAAACCTTTCAGAGAGAAAAAAATAAGCTGTCTTTCTCTTATGGTCAGTGCCTGTAGTATTAACTGGACATCTAGATATTCTCTCCAAAGTAGCAGAGCTAATAGACTTAAAATGCCTCTGATCTCTTGGACTACTACTAACATTTCACACGAAATTCACTTGGTTCTCATTTGGAAGAGGGGTAATAATATTTCAGCAAAGTCAACAACAAGGAAGTCCTCAAATATTTAATCAAATCTGTATTCAAGTAAACCCAGCAAATTTTTTGTAGCACATGCCAAAAAAGGTACAATTAACACACTAAAGTGAGTATGTTTTTTGCATAGATCTGCATATAAGCACTGTACTGGCTGGTAAAATTTCAGATAGGAGAATGGATTAACAATTCTGAAACCACTATACATCTATATATCTTGAATGAATAATTAAATAAATGTATAATGAGTAGTGTGGGCCAGGTTTCTCACTGTTTGAGTGGGAAGTTAGAGAGAAGCAAGGAGGAAGGCTAAACTGATCCATGTGATACCGGATTAGAGTTGGAAATTTCAGTATGAACTTATATTTAGCCTAGTATAGAAACAGATGGATACCTAGAGAAAAATTTATAAATATGTGTACATACATGTGTTAGTATGTTGTTGTTAGGTGCTGTCAAGTCGGTTCCAACTCATAGAGACCCTACAGGACAGAGTAGAACTGCCCCATAGGGTTTCCAAGAAGCAGCTGGTGGATTCGAACTGCTGACTTGGTTAGCAGCCGAGCTCTTAACCACTATGCCACCGGGCTCCTGTGTTAGTATACACACATATATTTCTTGTTCTGTCAATCTAGAGGGCCTAGAAGTAATGACACACCAGTTATCAACAAGCTCATCTAGTGCTCAGATCTTGTTTCTAAAACCATTCTCCAATAAAAAGAACCAGATGAAACAGCTGATTCTGGGGCTAGGGTAAGAATACACAGGATGAGCCTGGAACATCTCGTAATGCCAGAAAGTAAGAAAGTGCTCAACAACAACAAAACACAATCATAGTGATGTGTCAAAGGATCACAGGAGCCAAATAAAAGTTTGCTAGTAGCCAGATAACCAACAAATTGGGTAACAAAATAAATAATATTGAAGTGGAACCCAAAGTATAAAATAATTATCTATGAGCACATACTGATACAAATAAATGATTTAATAAATAAACTAATCAATCAATTAATAAATTAATAGGAGGAAAGATACAAACCAGCCACACAGAAGAATTCTGAGTAATTTATGTAGATATTCCACCCTCAGGGAGGTGGTGAATAACCACTCACTTATTAAGTGTGACCTGTACACATTGAATTCCTTCCAAAGAGCACAGTGTGGAAAGCAGAAGGGGGAGTAACTTTACATGGAGAAACCTAACAAACACTACCTCAACCAGGTGATTAAGGTCAAAGGAATAGTAATAGGTCATGTTGATAGAATGTACCCTTGGTATGATGTGATGAAAATGGCATTCTACCTTTGTGGTCCTCCTATCGAATACCCATAACCCCAGAGTAACCATGAGAAAAACATCACACAAAGCACAACTGAGGGACACTCTATAACGTACCTGAGCAGTACTCCTCAAACTGTCAAGGTCGTCAAAAACGAGAAAATTCTAAGTAATTGTCACAGTCTGGTGGGGCCTGTGTCTTTAGTTATCTAGTGCTACTATAACAGAAATTTATTCTCTCACAGCTTAGGAGGCTAGATGTCTAATTTCAGAGCAACAGCTCCCAGGAAAGACTTTCTCTTTTTGTTGGTTCTGGGGGAAGGTCCTTGTCATCACCCTTCTCCTGGTCTAGTTGCTTCTCAGTGAAGGTACCCCCGGTGCAAAGGATGCACTCCACTCCCAGTGCTTCTTTCTTGGATGTATGAGGTTCCTCTACTCTCTGCTCAATTCTGTCTTTTATGTCTTGTGATGGTTAAGATTTTGTGTCAACTTGGCTGGGCCATGATTCTTAGTGTTTTGGCAGTCGTATAATTTTGCGTTCACTTCCATGTTGAGATTTGATATGTGATCACCCCCATGATGAGATCTGCTGTGAGTAGCCAGCCAATCAGTTGAAAGGGAATTTCCTTGGGTGTGTGGCCTGCATTGGATATAAGCAGACATTCTGGCAAGGCTCATGGGCTTTTTGCTAGCAACTGGCTCCTGTTCCTCTGACCTCCAGTTCTTGGGACCTGGGCTAGCAGCTTAACTGTGGTCTTGCCTGGCAGTCATGGGATTCATCGATCTTTGCAGTCTGTGAGCAAGAGTCTTGCTCTCTGACCTGCCAATTTTGGGTTCACCAGCCCCTTTGGGGCTATGTGAATCAGGAGATGCCTCTATCCTGACCCACAGACTTTGGACATTCAAGCATCTACAACTGCTTGAGCCATTTCCTTGATATAAATCTCTCTATATATATTTATACACTTTATTAGTTTTGCTTCTCTAGAGAACCCAGCCTAAGACATATCTCAAAAGAAACTGACTCAAGATACAACTTAGTCCTGTAGATTGAGTCCTACCTCATTAACATAACTGACTCACAAATAAAATATTAACTTTAGTAAATAATAATGTATCAATATGGGTTTATTAAGTGTGATAAAGGTACCATTATAGTGTAAGATGTTAACAACCAAGGGAACCTGGGTGCAGGGCATAAAGGAACTGTGTGTTATAGTCACAATTTTTATATAAATCTAAAACTATTCTAAAATTTGAAAATATATATTGATTAAAAGGACATGGCTATTATCCCTCTCTGTTGATTCACAAAGGGAGCTGTTCCACTGAGCTGAAATTTAGGTACAAATCCTGACATGTAATTAAAAATTGCAGTGTAAGTTTAAATATTAAAAACACAATATCTTCAATGAATTGATTACCTGTGCACTCTGGTAGGAAAGAGATGTTTAATGGATTTAAACAGGAATATTAAAGGCAGAAGATGGAAGGAATACACAGAGTCATGCTACCAAAAAGAACTGGTCAACCTTTAATCATTTTAGGTGTAGCATATGATCAAGAATTGATGGTATTGAAGGAAGAAGTCCAAGCTGCACTGTAGGCACTGGCAATAAAACAAGGCTCCAGGAATTGAGGGAATACAAATTGAGTTGTTTCAACAAATGGGATGCAGTTCTGGAGGTTCTCACTCATCTATGCCAAGAAATTTGGAAGACAGCTATCTGGCCAACCAACTGGAAGAGATCCTTATTTGTACTCATTCCAAAGAAAGGTGATCCAACAGAATGTGGAAATTATTGAACAATATCATTAATATCACACACAAGTCAAATTTTGCTGAAGATTATTCAAAAACAGTTGCAGCAGTACATTGACAAGGAACTGCCAGAAAGTCAATCCAGATTCAGAAGAAGATATGGAACGAGGAATAGATAGATCTATTTATCCAGATAGATCTTGGATAAAAACAGAGAATACCAGAAAGATGTTTACCTGTGTTTTATTGACTATGCAAAGAAATTCGACTGGGTGGATCATAACAAATTATTACGGATAACATTGCAAAGAATGGGAATTCCGGAGCACTTAATTGTGCTCATGAAGAACTTGTACCTAGACCAAGAGGCTCTTGTTCAAAAAGGTGTGTGTCAGATTGTATCCTTTCACAATACTTATTCAATCTGTATACTGAGCAAATAACTCGAGAAACTGGACTATATGAAGAAGGACGTGGCATCAGGATTGGAGGAAGTCTCATTAACAACCTACAATATGCAGATGACACAACCTTGCTTGCTGAAAGTGAAGAGGACTTGAAGCATGTACTTATGAAGATCAAACACTACAGCCTTCAGGATGGATTACACCTCAACATAAAGAAAACAAAAATCCTCACAAATGGATCAATAAGCAACATTTTGAGAAATGGAGAAAATACTGAAGTTGTCAAAGATTTCATTTTACTTGGATCCACAATCAATGTCCATGCAAGCAGCAGTTAAGAAATCAAAGGATGTACTGCATTGGGCAAATCAGGTGCAAAAGATGTCTTTAAAGTGTTCAAAAGCAAAGATGTCACTTTGAGGACTAAGGTGCACCTGACTCAAGCCATGGTATTTTCAGTCACCTCATACGCATGTGAAAGCTGGACAATGAATAAGGATGACTGAAGAAGAATTGATGCCTTTGAATTATCGTGTTGGTGAAAAATATTGAATAGACCATGGACTGCCAGAAGGATGAACAAATCTGTTTTGGAAGAAGTACAGCCAGAGTGCTTCTTAGAAGCAAGCATGGTGAGACGTCGTCTTGTGTACTTTAGACATGTTATCAGGAGGGACCAGTCCCTGGAGAAGGACATCTTGCTTGGTGAGGTAGAGGGTCAGTGAAAAAGAGGAAGATCCTTGATGAGATGAATTGATACAGTGGCTACAACAATAGGCTCCAACATAGCAAGGGTTGTGAGGATGGTGCAGGACCAGGAAGGTTTTCATTCTGTCGTTATGGGGTCGTTATGAGTCGAAACTGACTCGACGGCACCTAACAACAACAACATTAAACATAAGTTGTCATCCAGGAATTTATTATTAATCCCATTCAAAAAACAATTAGACGCTTCCATCCCTTTAGTAGAAAACACCCAGAGTTTAGTCATCAGATCAGAGTACTGACGTTGCAGAGGAAACATCTGCCCATGTGATGCCTCTCCAATAAAAGAGATCAAGAACTCCAGCCTTACAAAACCATAGGCAGAGTTTAGCCAACACAAAAAGGAACTATCTGTGACAAGTAATGAGAATCCTAAAACAAATAACAGGTAGCACTCAAACCAGGATGGGTGTATAAGGCAATGTAGGAAGCAAAGAAAAGGATTTAAACTTATCAACAGTTTTTCTTTAGCCAGACCAATTAAGAGTTACCAAAAGTCCCTTTATATGGGAAACTAAAAACTGATCAAAACCTAAAGTATCTGCTTTATAATTTATTGAATATAATTTCCCCAGTGATAGTTTCCTGTATAAAGTGTTGATTGAATTGTTATCAGCAAGTCTTTCTGTCATGTCTTAAAAAACAAACAAATAAAAAATCTTAAGTTATTGCTATAGAGAGATCCTACAAGTGGTGGAAATGTGACCTCACAAAAAGTCAAGACAAAAATGAAGAACAAAATAAAGATTATCCATGATCTTACTGGAGATCACGAACATTAACATTCTGGTACCTAGTGCTCCAGACTATAATCTATGTAGAGACATGTAAAGTATGACTATGTTTGTGTTTCTATTTGTCTTGAGACACAATTATGTGGTTCCTGACATATTTATAATCTGTAACTGGTGTTTTAAATATCAGAGAAATGTTATATGATCTGCATCTCATGAAGTTTGCTTTATATAACTATGAAAGTGAGGGTATAAGACAAATTTTTAGTGGTTTCCTTGATTTCATGTATGACAAAATGTTCCAGGTTCATCTTGTACATTTTCTGTTCCAGATCTGGATTCAGCCATATTTCCAAGGAGTTTTGGCTCCTTTTTTTTTTTTTTCTTGAAAATAACATTTAAATATCACAGTCTGGGTGCAAGTGGTGCTTGTTGCTATTGCGTTGGTCATTTTTTCCTAGGCCTTTTCATTGATAGAGCTATACGTGTTGCCAGCAAGTCGATTCTGACTCATAGCCACCCTATAGAACAAACTAGAACTGCCTCATAGGATTTCCAAGGCTGTAAATCTTTACAAAAGCAGACTGCTGCCATCTTTCTCCCACGGAGCAACTGGTGGGATCCAACTGCTGACCTTTTGGTTAGCAGCCGGGAGAGAGCTTTAACCACTGTGCACCAGGACTCCTTACTATGTTTTTTTTTTTTTTTAAAAAAAAGCAATATATAATGAGTTCATAAAAGGTTTTAAATTTGTTAACATAAACTGGTAAATAATTACAAATGCAAAAATTTGGAAAATTTTATATTTTACAAATATAAAAATGGAGGTTATTTTGAGTAGTACACCAAATGTCTAACGTCACTTAAATTTCTTATTAACTTTATAAACTCACTGACATAAAAACAAAATTAATTTCACCCCAGAAGAGATCATTCATTTTAGCGTGTGAGTTTTACAGGTAAGTGAACTTATGCACAAATGGATTAAGCGATTTTTATCAATGGAAGTGACACATATCATTGTTATCCAAAAATAATGTCATATTTCCTGTTTCCTACTCCAGTAGATAACTATCTTAGCTATCTAATACTGCTATAATAGAAATATCACAAGTGGTTGACTTTAACAAACAGAGATTTATTCTCTCATAGTCTAGAAGGTTAGAAGTCTGAATTCAGGGTGCCAGCTGAAGGAGAAGGCTTTCTTTCTCTGTCATCTCTAGGGGAAGGTCCTTGTCATCAATCTTCCCCTGATCTAGGAGCTTCTCAGCACAGGAACACTGGATCCAAAGGACTTGCTCCGCTTCAGGCATTTCTTTTTGGTATTTGACTGTGTGGATCATAACAAATTATGGATAACATTGTGAAGAATAGGAATTCCAGAACTCTTAAATGTGCTCAGGAGGAACCTGTACTTAGACCAAGAGGCAGTCATCTGAACAGAAAAGGGAATACTGTGAGGTTTAAAGTCAAGAAAGATGTACATCAGGGTTGTATCCTTTCACAATACTTATTCAATCTGTATACTGAGCAAATAATCCAAGGAATTGGATTATATGAAGAAGAACGAAGCATCAGGACTGGAGGAAGATTCGTTAACAACCTTTGATACCCAGATGACAAAACCTTGCTTGCTAAAAGTGGACTTGAAGCACTTACTGATTAAGATCAAAGACCAAAGCCTTCAGTATGGATTATACTTCAACATAAAGAAAACAAAAATCCTCACAACTGGACCAATAAGCAACATCATGATAAATGGAGAACAGATTCAAGTTGTCAAGGATTTCATTTTACTTGGATCCACAATCAACACCCACGGAAGCAACAGTAAAGAAATCAAAAGATGCATTACATTGGGCAAATCTGCTGCAAAAGAAGACCTCTTTAAAATGTTCAAAAGCAAAAATATCACTTTGAGGGCCTAAGGTGCACCTGACCCAAGCCGTAGTGTTTTCAATCACCTTATACACGTGTGAAAGCTGGATGATGAATACGGAAGACTGAAAAAGAATTGGTGCCTTTGAATTATCGTGTTGGCAAAGAATATCGAATATACCATGTAGTGCCAAAAGAACAAATAAATCTGTCTTGGAAGTAGTACAGTCAAATTGCTCATTAGAAGCGAGGATGATGAGACTTTGTCTCACAATACTTTGGACATATTATCAGGAGAGACCAGTCCCTGGAGAAGGACGTCATGCTTGGTAAAGTAGAGGGTGAGCGAAAAAGAGGAAGACCCTCAACAAGATGTATTAACGCATGGTGGCAACAATGGGCTCAAGCATAAGAACGATTGTGAGGATGGTGCAGGACCAGGCAGTGTTTTCTTCTGTTGTACATAGGGTTGATTTTAGTTGGAACGAACTCGACGGCACCTAACAACAACACTCAAGTGCTCCTTTTGGTTCACTATACCTTACAGCCTCTTACCACTTGTTTTTTTCTTTACTTTTCAATCATAAAACTCCATGATCTCTGCATGCTATATAAATGTAAAGAAACAACAAGGAAACTTATTACCTTTCTGGGTGCTATATATTTTTAATAATGGAGAAAAACACTCTAATTGATAATTACTGGTGTGTTTTGCTCTAAAAGTTCTAAATAGATTTATATTAGCCAATGATTTTTAAAATATTTAGCCTTGGAATTTGTTCAAATAAAATTTTAAATGATCCTTTGGAATCTAAAGAGAACTTTGAAAGACACTTTTTTCTAAATATTAATCTTTGGAGATTCTCTAGGCAGAATTTTCTTCTCCAATCATGTTAAAATTACTCTAAAACTTTCCGATATTATAACAACTCTCAAACGAAGAAACTGAACAGGGTTTCATTCTTTGTTTCTGAAACTTTTATTAATGGCAATCTCCTATCAGAACAGAAAGAATAGATTTTGTCCATTAGTTTCAACTTTTTCAATGGCAGGAAATTGCTTCTAGGTGTATCATTATATATTGGTGTGCCTACTCATTTTCTCCTGTCACCAGAAGATACCACTTGATCCCTATCAGCACTCAAGCCTTCTTTCCATTCAGCATATGATTAGATAGGAGATGGGTCAGAGAGATACAGCTGCATAAAATTATACAATACATGCATCTGCACTGAATTATGAGAGAATAAATTTTGCAGCCCAATAAATCCAACCTGTGAAGCAATACCTATCCCATAATTATCATGACACTTTGAAGCTCCCTGTGCATCAGAAAATAAAGGGCAAATATTTTCTGTCAATAATTAGATCTCTTTCAAGTTTATTTCTTAATTCTTTACAACTTTACCCATTTAAAGTCAAGGTGTTTAGCCTTTGGGGAGAGTATAATCATGAATAATGCCAAATACAGAAAGGACCACATTAAATTATATGAAGAGATAAGCCTATTATATTTCTAATTTCAGGCTATATTTTATATTTGTGGGCTTTTTTTTTCTATTTTATAAAGTCACCTTACATTTTTTATTTATACTGCATACATTGTCTCTAATTTCTAACATGTGAAGGATATAATTACAGGCTGTCATAAGAAATGTTATTAATATTTGAAATGGGTTAATTAGATGCCACCACGACATATTCATTTAAAAATATTTTTATATTCAGCTATTGAAATTGCAAATGTTTGATTTATACTTCACTTCTTCTGATCATATTTTAAAACATATATTGGTATATGGTATAAGAATTATTAGAATTCATATACATCTTATCAATATTAAAACATGTTTTACATTTTGCTGTTTTCATTGAACATGTGAGTTAATAGCATCCTTTATTAGGATACACCACATAAAATGTTTAAGTCACAAAACACTTTGTGTTCTCTATTTCCTGATACCTCCTCTTTTTCCTTATCACATGCCAGTTGATGTTTTCAGGTTGTCTTAGTTTCCTCATGCTGGTGTAACAGAAATACCACAAGTGGGTGGATTTGAAGAACAGGCATTTATTTTCTCACAGTTCTGGAGGTTAAGAGTCCAAGTTGATGTCTCGGCTGTGTGGATTCGTTCCTTGTTGATAGTCTCACGTGTTCCTTGGTGATCCTCACATGGTTGTGTCTACATGTCTTTGTGCTTATGCTGTTCTTTATATCACTCAGAAGTGACTAGGATCCACTCTACACTAGTATGACCTACTAATTGATTGATTATGTTGTATCAGTTTGTACTATGGAAGGTGGTTACATTACATTATATTAGATATAAAGTAATTATATTACATCACATTAGATTACATACACAACTATAGAGGTTAGGATTTCAACACATATTTTGGGGGAACACAATTTAATCCATAACAAGATATATCTTCCAGTCATGACAACTCTAATCTAGTGTAAAATGGAGGAAGTAGTATCAGAAGAACCTGTCTAAATTCACAAGGGAGAATGATGAGGATCACCATTAGTCCAAAGCTGATTCCCATGAGGTGGAGGTCAGACATAACTCCACCCTCCAAACTTTTTACCCATTCTGACACCAGCCATCCCTCCCACGGCACTCTCTACTTCTCTTCTGGATTTGATAATCAGTTGCAATGGCCACACAGAACTCACAGACCATACTTACAGTTAAGTGGTTTATTAAGGAACAGGGTATAACTTGGGATCAGGATCAACAACCTACAACTCAGGATCAGGATCAGGATCAGGAAGCATGTAGGCAAAGTCTCCCTTCTTCAGTACAGGACAGCTCTCTCAGCTCCTCTTGGCAGGACAGTCTTCCTCCAGGCTCCCTGCGGACAGGCTCTTCTCAGCCCCCTCAGGACAGTCCTCCTTTCAGCCCCCTCAGAGCAGGCTCCTCTTAGCCCTGCCATCTGTCACTGCTGGCTCTGCTAATGGGTCCCTTCTGGGCTTCTCACTGTCTTCAGAGGCCTCTGATAAAATTTAACTTAGAGAGCTTAAATACACAAACACCGTATCAATTTCAAGGATTGGAACTCCAACCAGGGCCACGAACTGACCAATCCCCTCTTGGTAGGCCACAGACACTTTATTTGCATAGAAGGGTACAACTCACTTCATTTGCATAGTCTGTTGACCAATCCCTGAAAGGTACACACCAATCACAGGGCAAGCTGCAGCCCAGGGCCAGGCAGAAAGTAGCAAACCATCCTTGTTTACAGCTTACCCAGGAAATGTCAGTCAACCTGTACAAAAGTAACAAACCCTCTGGGGAAGAAAACTAGGACAAAGGTAACTTCTCAGGACTTAGGGGAAAAATCTCTCAAGCTGTTTTTCCAAAGAATCAAGACAAAAGGCCACTTAGAGAAACTCATTTCACCACATCTACTAATGACCATTCTTCAAGTTTATTTTTGGTAATAGAGAGCATTTTATTTCCTGGAAAAAGATAAAAAAAATTTTTACAGTGACTACTATTAGGGAGAACAAGAGATTAAGGGGAGGAAAATTTTACTATTCATTTTATTTTATATATTTCTGCATGGCTTGAACTTTTACCATGTGACAGACAGAATCTAAGGTGGTTCCCTATAATCCTCACCTTCTGGTTCATAAGTACCCTTCTATAATCAACCTCCCTGAGTCTGGGACCTGTGACTTGCTTCTAACCAACAGAATAAGGCAAAGGTGATGTAATGTCACTTCCATGATTATATTACATACATTATCAAGATTTTGTCTTGATAACAGGCTCACTCTAAAGTCTCTCTCTCTCCTTACTGGCTTAATAAAAGAAGTGGCCATATTGGGAGGTCCATATGACAAGGCATAAAGCACAGCCTCTAGACAACAAGCAATAAGAAGCAAGGGTCCTCAGACCTACTACTGCAAAGAAATAAATTTTGCAACAACTTGAATAAGCTTGAAAGTGAATCTGTTCCTAGTTGAGATGAGAACATTTATTGCAGTCTTGCAGAGGACCCAGATAAGCTATCACCAGACTCCTGACTCAAAGAAACTATAAAATAATAAATGTATTTTTAAGCAGCTATGTTTGTAATAATATGCTATCAGCATGGAAAACCAATCATGCCATATGCATACATCACTTTAGTTTAAAATACAAAATCATACATGATAAAATTTATGTCTTTATGTTTTGAAAGGATAAATATCTGCAACACAACATTTTAAGTTTTTTTTAAATTTCAATAAATATGTTTTTTCATTTCTGGAATTTGTATTTCATTCTGTTTCACAATTGCTTGGTCATTTTATAGTCTATTTCTCTTCGTTCATATTTTTAATCCTTCCTTTCGTTGTTTTAGGAAGTACTTGTTTTAAATACTTTGGCTGATACATCTAATACCTCACATTTTATGGTCTAAATCTACATTGAGTTGCTTCTGCTGGATCTTGCTCAGGACCCTTTACTGTCTTATGAATTATTTGATTTCCTATAAGTGAATTTACACTTTCTGAAATATTAAATATGCAAACGATATGAGGTCTGTGTGAAAACGGGTTTCTCCAGAGAGGCTCTGCTTGTGCTCCTTCCAAGCAACTAGGGTCACTATCAACTCAGTCACTTCAAACTAAATTCAAAGCTTGAGGTTTTTAAGACGATGCAGGTTGTGAAATTTCATACTGACTGGCTTGTGTTAATTGTTCCTCTTCAATTTTCTACTAAGTTTTGAGGCCAGCCTCTCCACCTAAAGTTTTGAAGGAGTTTCTAAAGTGTTTTCTCTGCCTCAACTCAGATTTACTTCTCAATTTATCACAGCCAGTCTCTTCCTCAAAAATCTTCTGAAACTATATTGCTAAGGGATACTAAAAAGTTTCATATTTTAAGCCACTGGCTTCTTTTTCATAGGTCATAATTTTACTGCATTTAAAAATATATGCCACCTTTTTTTATTACCTTCTGTGCAGTACTCTCTCTCTCTCTCTCTCTCTCTATATATATATATATATATATATATATATATATATATGTATATATATACTGGAGCCCTGGTGGTGCAATGGTTAAGAGCTTGGCTGCTAAACAAAAAGTCGGCAGTTCGAATCCACCAGCTTCTCCTTGGACGCCCTATGGGACAGTTCTACTCTGTCCAATAGGGTCGCTATAAGTTGGAATCGACTTGACGGCAACGGGCATTTATACATATGTATATGTATATATATATACATATATATACACATACATATACTATAATATAGGTTATACACTATACTAACTATACTATACATGCTATAATACTAACTATAATTTGATGATACCCAAGTCTATTAACTTTAATTCTGACATATCACCAAAGTTTGAGACCTGTATTTGTAACAATTACGTGAATTTTAACTATTCATTAGATTTCTACCTAGCACTCAAAGTGGCTAAACACAAATTCATTATGTTTTTTAAAGTTGGCTCCTTCTCCTTATATTCAAGAAGACTTGATACTTAGATGAAGAGCTTGTACGACACTTATACGATATGTCAGGTATGCTCAGTGTTTTACGTACATGAAGCTATTTAATCCTAAAAGAACACTATAAAGTAGGGATGATCATTTCGTCTTTACAAATGAAAGAACTGAGATGCAGAGAAGTTAAAGTATTTACCTAAGGCCACACAACAATTTAGTGATTGATTCAGCACCCACTATGGCTCCAGAACCATTTATTGATTATTCCCATAAACAGCTCCTCTTCCCAGATGCATATATGCAGACATGAATTCTATATCTAAACTGTTTTATTAGCCAGACTGTTACATATCATACTGAGCAATATAAATAAATTAAATTTTGTTACAAATTTTAAATTCTTATTTCTAACTGATAGACTAATTAATGTGCTGAAAACCCTTTTCCATCAAGTCGATTCTGACTCATAGCTACCATATAGGGCAGACTAGAACTGCCCCATAGGGTTTCCAAGGCTGTAATCTTTATGGAAGCAGACTGACACATCTTTCTCCTTCGTAGAGCTTGGTGGGTTCGAACTGCCAACCTTTTGGTTAGCAGACAAGCCCTTTAACCACTGCACCACCAAGGCTTCTTAATTAATGTGCTAGAGGTAATTAAATCAGCATAAATATCATGGCTGAATTTCATGAAAAAGATCAGAAAATGTTATGCCCATTAATTACTTCTGTAGCTATTCAAGCAAATATAATGCAATAAGGATAATTAAATCTTGTGCTTCGGGAAGCAAGTGGGTTTGCTTAAGGAACAGAAGAGAAAATATGCCTTTATTCTCTGCCCTAGGGAGAATAGTGGAAAATCTGACTAGGTATATTAATGGGGTAGTAGAAATGGTAACATCTGTTTTTCTCTGAAATATCAGAGATTTGGATGAGACAGAATTAACTAATTCATATCTGATATTGGATTATAGAAACTTGTATTTACAACATGGTAGAAACAGACACTGTTTTAATTTTGTGTTGGTTTCAGTTTACTAACTATGGAGGAAAAATTCCTGATTTTCTTACAAATGCACTAGAGATTATGTTTTGGTGAAGTGTCTGGTAGGAATTTCTTTTAATGATTTTTTTTTTCCAAAATTGATTTCAATGGTGTTGTGTACTCAGAGAAAAGTCTGCTTTTTCTTTTAATGGGTCCCCCGTCAGCTTGAATCTGAATTATCAAGGGACTATTGCAGACAGCAGAAAGAACCATGTAAGTATTAGTATGATGAGTCTGAAATATCAAATCAGTTACAGAGAAAAAATCCTTAATTGTAATTCATGGAAAGCAGTACTACTTTTAATCCTTTTGGTATAAATATGCTCTAGTATTTGCAGCAATTACCTGAGTGGACTTTATAAAAGATTCAAATCTAATGCCTGAAAAAGATGATAATTTCTAATTTTAAGTGTATGCCTACTTGCACATTTACCAATCTGCTTACCATAGTGCTCTCATATACTAATAGAAGTGAGTTTTAATAGTCTGAAGAACCCTAATTTCATTCTCAATTTCAGGCTGTGAGTGTATTTTTAATTTTAATACCTTCCTAAAATTTAATTTTATTCCTATCTGTCCCCATTTTTTCCATGCCTGAGCCTCTGGGCTATGACAATTTGCATATTTGAATTAATGCACCAAATAATGTTTGAAAGTCTAATCTTATTAAATGCCTTAAAATCCAACACTTCCTCTGACTGGTTAGACCTTATTAATTAACCCATAGGTTATCAAAATTTCATGCTGGGTGCCTACTCAAGTTGTCTCTAGGGGTCAAATGGGCCAACTGGTTCTCTTAAATAAACAGAGTACCAAGGCAGAGCAAATTATGTGAAGTTAGACCTTCAAAGCACCTCACTTCTCCATCAACACAAGAATCCATACATTATAGAATTTACTGGCTAATTGTTTAAGAGTTGACGGTTTCTAAGCTGAGGATTTTTAACCTGATTTTCCCTCCCCTGAGTAAAGCTTTGTCACAAACAAGTTTAAAGACGAGTGTGAAATGAAATGCACCATATGCTACAATGGTAGGATTGGTGACAGAAATACTTTATTGGGTAGTAATGGGCCTAAGGGAAGAGGAAGGGAAATAACTGATAGTTAACTTTAATGACAAATCTAAATATGAACATAAGTCATTTCAATAAATAGAGATACAGAGAAGTTACTAGTGCCCTTATATGAGATAAATGGAAAAATGCCAAAAGTGTAGATGTAATATAAACTGAATCAAATATATGTAGGAAGTGTATATGCTTCTGGCTTGTTCTGCCAATTCTATATAGATATAATCAGTAATGAGCAGAAACAATAAGCCACTACTATTTATATGAACGTTAATAAGATATTAGTTTGGAGCCCTGTTGGTGCAGTGGTTAAGAGCTACAGCTGTTAACCAAGAGGTTGACAGTTTGAATCCACTAGCCGTTCCTTGAAAACCCTATAGGGCAGTTCTACACTGTCCTGTAGTGTTGCTATAAGATGGAATCCACTCAACTGCAACAGTTTTTTGTTTTTTTTACTTGAGACAAGTCTCAGAAGATAATGTACTGCTCAGCATCAAATAGGAGCAGCTCAAGGTGGGAGACAATTTCCATTGTTACCTAGGCTGAGTCCCTGGGTGGTACAAACAGTTAAGTGCCCCAATACTAATCAAAACGGCGGTTCGAATATACTCAGAGTCACCTCGGAAGAACAGCTTAGCAGTCTACTTCCAAAAAGTAACAGCCACTGAAAATCCTATTGAGCACAGTTCTATTCTAAAACACATGGAGTCACCCTGAGTTGGAGTCGACTCCACAGCAACTGTTTGGTTTGGTTTTGGTTTCCTCAGGTTAAAAAATACCAATTGGCACAAAGGCACAATTATCCTAAGAGCTCTGCAGGAATGGATTATAGATGGGCTCTTCTGGGTAAAATTGTAAGATAAAAAAACATGACCACTCCTCCCCAAGGAGCAATAAGCCTTTACCCTCTGATGCAAGTATCTTTATGCATGAAGCTGCAAAGGAGAATTGGAACACACCCAGGTGCCCACACATTCTTAAAAGACCAGAATTCAAGGCCCTCTTTTGCCATGGTCTGGATAGGAATACTTACTTGATGGTAAAAACCAAACCCGTCGCATTGATTCCAACTCATAGTGACCCTATAGGACAGAGTAGAGCTGCCCCATAGGGTTTCCAAGGAGCGGCTGGTGGATTCAAACTGCCAACCTTTTGGTTAGCAGCTGTAGCTCTTAATCACTGTACCACCAGGGTTTTGGTGGTAGGGGTTCCAAAACCAGGTCTTTTTCAAACCTCTGAACATGGGTCTTAGGAAGAGATACCCGTTTTTGTTGAGTTGATTCTGACTTATAGCAATCCTATACAGATTGTGCTGTCAAGTGGATTCTGACTCAGAGTAGTAAAACTACTCTGTCCCATAGGATTTCCAAGGCTGTACTCTTTACAGAAGCAGACTGTCACATCTTTCTCCCTGGGAATGGCTGGTGGGTTCGAACTGCCAACCTTTCCTTAGCAGCCAACACTTAACCACTGCACCTCAGGGCCACTTTTAGGGAGAGAAAGCCCAGTGCAAAGATCTGTTTCTGTCATATTTTGGCAAAACTGCCCTACTAAAATCCACTTTTGCTTCCTTTAGTAACAGAAGTAAACACATATTTTTTCATTTACCTGCAAAAATTAGCTATAACAGTTCCTTATTATATACAATCAGAGTTTATAGCAAAGACTTACTTGTTCTCTCTTCCTCCACAATGAATATGTGTGTGTTTGTTTGTGTGATGTGTGTGTGGTAAAAGTAAGGAGCAGACCCACTTTAAAACATATGATAACTTGTCTCTGAAAGAAATGTTCCATAATTGTCTAAATGGGACTATGATTTTAATAATTACAATAGAATGATTAATAGGACATTACAAGTACTGTTACGGCATTTTGTTCTATAAAAGGATGGTTGAATGGTTATTTCCAAAACTTAGAAATAGAAAACCAAAATTGCAAAACTAGCTAATATATCTGTTTAGCAAATGAAATTTAAAAAAAATTTTTTTTTATTGTACTTTAGATGAAAGTTTACAGAACAAACAGTTTCTAATTAAACAGTCAGTGCACATACTGTTTTACGACATTGGTTTTCAACCCCACCACATGTCAACACGCTCCCTTCTTGACCTTGGAGGACCTTTTTTTGGTGAAAATACACATAGCCAAAGTTATACCATTTCAAAAGTTTCTACATGTACAATTCACTGATACCAATTACATTCTTCCACTTGTGCTGCTATTCTCACTATCCTTTTCCAAATTATTCCATCACCGTTATCTTCAACTCACTGCCCCCTAGGCTTCCCATCAAACCTTTTGAGTTGCTGTTGTCAATTTTATCTCACATAGATAACTTTTTTTTTTTTTTTACCTTAGATGAAGGTTTGCAGAACAAATAGTTTCT
>NW_004443979.1:476230-523806 GCF_000243295.1 Trichechus manatus latirostris
CTCAGCATAATGTCCTCCAGTTTCATCCATGTTATGAGATGCTTCACAGATTCATCATTGTTCTTTATCTTCGCATAATACTCCATTGTGTGTATGTACCATAATTTGTTTCTCCATTCATCTGTTGATGGGAATCTAGGTTGTTTCCATCCTTTTGCTATTGTGAACAGTGCTGAAATGAATATGGCTGTGCATATGTCTATTCGTGTGATGGCTCTTATTTCTCTAGGATCTATTCCTAGGAGTGGGATTGCATTTTGTAGCGCTTTTTTTTGTGGTGCTGACATTTTCTTTGGTCCTCTTACTCTCTTGTGCTGAGTTCCTTTTGTTTGTGGATTTCTTTTGTTTTTGTACGTTTTGTTTTCACTGAGACTTTATGTTTTTCTTCTTTATTTTTATGAGTAGGTTTGTTAACTTTCTTTGTGGTTACCTTGAAATTTGCCCTTATTTTCATAGATTTGAACCAGTCTATTATTATTACTTGGTATCACCTTGCCTTCCTCTCCATTAGAAGGTTCTATATCTACACTGTTTATTCTCTCTTTTATTGCTCTGATGCTGTTGTCATTTACAGATTAACCTCTCTGGTTCTCTGTTATAATTCTTTTGGTTTTGCATAGTTCTTAAGAGTTCATTTCCTAGGTTGGTATCTGGCAAGTACAATCCTGTGTCCTATGTTCGGCCTGTGGTCTAATGTTGTTTGTTCTCAGATTAAAGGACTCCTTTTAATAAGTCTTGTAAGTTTGTTTTGGTTTTTATATACTCCCTTAATTTCTGTTTATCTGAAAATGACCTAATTTCACCATCATATTTGAATGAGAGTTTTGCAGGATATATTATTCTTGGCTGGTAATTTTTTTCTTTCAAGGTTTTATATATGGCATCCCATTGCCTTCTTGCCTACATGGTATCTGCCAAATAATCCGAGGTTAGTCTTTTTGTTTCTCCTCTGTTTGTGACTTTTTGTTTTTCTCGAGCTGTTCGCAGGATTCTTTGTTTGTCTTTGGTTTTGGTGAGTGTGATTATGATACGCCTTGGTGATTTTCTTTTGGGGTCTATCCTATACGGGATCTGTTGAGCTTCTTGCATGGTCAGCTTTTCATCTTTCATGATATTGGGGAAGTTTTCTGTCAGCAATTCTTGAATGATCCTGTATGAGTTTTCTGTTTCTTCATCCTTGTTCTGGAACTCCGATCACTTGCAGATTTTTGCTTTTTATTGTATCCCACATATTCTCAGGATTTCTTCATTTTTCTTCATTCTTTTCTCTGATTCTTCCTCACAGAGTTGTATCCAAGTGTTTGTCTTCAATTTTGCTGATCCTATCTTGCATAGTTTCAAACCTGCTCCTCAGCCCTTCTATGACGTTGTCCATTTCTGAAATCTTGTTTATCTTTTGGATTTCTAATTGTTGTATTTGTATGTTTTCTAGTTGTGAATTTATTTTAGCACTTTGTTCCTCTATTGTTTTCTTGAATTCTTCCATTTTTTTGTCTGTATTTTCCATGAATTTGTCTATTTTTTCCTCATTTTTGTTTGCTTTTTGCTTCAACTGTTGGATAATTCTGATTATTAGAGATTTGAATTCCCTATCAGTTAGGTCTTGTGCCTTTTCTTCTACCTGAAGGTCATCCGGTGTTTTATTTGGATGCCTACTGGAACTATCCTGTCCTGTTTTTGTATATGTTTTGATATCGTCTGCTGTCTTTGGGGCATTCAGTAGTTATTTTCCTCATTTATTGATTGTAGATTTGTTTTGTCCTACTTTTTTGTTTTATTTGGTTATTTCTGAGCAGGTGGGCTGTGCGTTCTTTGTAGTTTGCTCATCTGTGGGCCCAATAATTTTCACCTCCTTCTCCAATATGCAGGATAAGTCACTCAGGTATGATACAGCAGGGCATGTCCAGCTGAAGGGGAGTTACTGGGATGGGTTGTTTGCAGCACATACTAGGGCTGACAGTGTGAACCAGAAATCAGTGCAGGGCAGGTTCCAGTAGGCCGTGCCTGTGCTGCTTGGGAGTATGATGTTCAGCGCACAGTGCAGGTAGGCAGGAAGGAGGGCGTAGATTGTGATGTATGGAGCTAAGATGGGTATGGGAACGATGAGAGAGAGGAGAGAGAAACAGGAGCCAAAAGCATTAAAACAAAAAAGAGTACTAAGGGAGCTTGCTATTGGAATGGAGAGATGAGAGACTTAGAAATGGGGAAAAACAAAAATGAAAAAAAGGGTAAAAGAAAAAAATGAATAAATCAAGAACCTGGAAATAAAGAAAGACAAAAAGGGAATAAGAGAGAGAAGAAAATAAAACAAAGAAACGCAAAAAAAACCCAAAAACAAAAAACAAATCAAGAAAAAAGAAATGCCCCCAGGGATGTCCCTGTGCATCTGCACAGAGTAAGGGAGTAGCTTACAAGCCGTGTGGTACTGCCTGGTTAGAAGGGGCTCCCAAGCTGAGAAAAGAAAAAGAAAACAAACAAACAAATCAAAACAGAACAAAGCAGAGCAAACCAAAAAAAAGCCCCGGGGGTCCCACCAGCGTGGCGGCACGGGCTGGGAAGCAGTTTCACAGTCAAGTGGTGTTTTGCAGCCTTTCAGGAAGAAGCAAAGATAGCACCAGGTATTTGAGAGAAAGGAGGGGAGGTGGTGAGATGTAAGGAAGAAATCTAAAGAAGCAGAAAAAAGCAACACCAGCAGCCAACAAAAGACACTCTGAGAGCCAGCCAGAGCAGGCAGGTGGAATCCAAGTGACATTGGGATGAAGCTGGTACGTCCGGCCAAGTGACTGTGGCTGCAGGAAGCAGAGGAGGCTAAGCAGGGGTGAAGAAGGGTGGGGGGTGGGAAAACATATATAGCTGGTTACTGGTTGTTCTGTCTCCTGCTAGAAGCTCCATGAAGCTGCTTTCTCATACCCCCTGTTTGCTGATCTCCGATAGGAGTCCAAGATGGTGGATCCATGCTGTGGTAGCTGATAGGGGACCTCTGCATGTACCTCTCCTCGGTTTCTGTTCTTGGTCAGTTTCTTATTTCATTCGGTGATTGGCTGAGTTCTTTACCTCTTCATTTGATGCGTAGGGTTTCAGGATTGATGTGTGATTCTGTTTGACTTAGTTTTTCTGATCTTTGCTGTGGAGGGAAGGCATGGTGCTTTTGACTGTAGTGCCATGTTGCCCGGAAGTCCTCAAAAATTCTTAATAAATGGATATTTTCAAGTCATTTCAAAGAGGAAAATCTAGTCTAAAATTATTTTATTAAATATACCCTCCCTTAACAAATTAATAATATGCTCTTCTTGAAATTAGTAATACAAAAGTTTAATATGCAGAATTTACAGTTTATATTAGCAGATATCACTAGTGTAGCCATAAAAGTAAATCACTATGTTATTAAAAATAGGGCATTCTAACCCAGCATAAATTTCTGTGTTAATGGTGGGATTATATATAATAACAAAACTATAGTTGTAAGATTTCACCAGTTTTCAAAACACTGTATCTCATCAAATTGCATGCAGTTTATTTTTTTTTTTAATATTCAAAAAAATAGGTATAAGATTAATTAAAACTGGTAATTCGGTTCAGAATAACATGAACCTCAATATGCTGAGTCACTGCAGTATGTGAACACTGTAATGGGGCTTTGCATATATTACATTATATACTCATTACAACAACAATATTAGATGTACATTATTTCTACCATTTAAAATACAAAGTATGACCAGGAGCTAGTCCCATTTTTGTCAAGTTGATTCCAACTCATAGCAACCTTATGAGACAAAATAGAGCTGCCCCATAGGGTTTCCAAGGCTGTAATCTTTACTGAAGCAGACTGCCACATCTTTGTCCCACAGAGCGACTGATAGGTTCAAATCACTGACCTTTCAGTTAGAAGCTGAGCACTTATCCTCTGCACCACCAGCACTCCTTTCAGAAGCTATTAAGTGTTTAAAATCTAGTTTTCTAACTCTATATACTTTTAATCACTGAGCTATTATTTCATTTTTAGCTATGTATTTATCCCTGAAAGTACCTGATTTATTTCTCCTTTCCTCATCACAAGGCTTGCAAAAGTTTCATCCAGTCATGACATCAGACACAAAGTCCAAGACTTTGTAATCTGCATATAGTCTACTTGTAGTCTTGATCTGGCAAGCTCTGAACTAAAAATCCAACTTATCTGTCATACAGTGGTGGAAGAGAGAAGGAGAACTATAAAATACTCTCCCACTTAGAAGAGGAAGAACAGGAGGTATTTAGCAGTCACTGGAAACCCTGCTGGCATAGTGAGTAAGAGCTATGACTGCTAACCAAAAGGTCAGCAGTACAAATCCACCAGGCGCTCCTTGGAAACCCTATGGGGCAGTTCTACTGTGTCCTATAGGGTTGCTATGAGTCCGGATCAGCTCGACGACAACAGTTGTTTTGGGTTTTGGTCCATAACATGGAGCCACCGTGAGTTGGAATTGACTTAAGGGTAACTTGTTTCTGGTCCATAGCAATTCTGAAATTTTATTTGGCATTCCCAAATCTGTTGCCATGGAGTTGATTCCGATTCATAGCAACTCTATAGGACAGAGTAGAGCTGCCCCATAGGGTTTCCAAGGAGTAACTGGTGGATTCAAACTGCCGACTTATTGGTTAGCAGCCAAGCTCTTAACCACTGCACCACCAGGGCTCCATTGGTATTTCCAGGGATTAGGAAATATTCCTTGATTTAAGCTCTGGGAGTAGGTACATAGATCATTGTTTTCAGCTTTCCCCTGTGGAAGTTCTTCCTTTTTCATCATCCTTCTTGGCTAATTAATGAATAGGGGATTGGACAACATGTCCTTTCTGGCAGTCAAGAGGTCTTTTGTAGAAATTTGGAGACCAAGAAGTTTTTAACATCTCAAGAAGACTCAGTCTCTTTTATTCTAGGCTGATGGTGTTTTTTGCTAATTTAACTATTTTTTACAAGGTTATAGGTTTTCTATATAATTTTTGAGTTAACTCTGTATGCCTAAATTCATGTCCCTAATTCTTTTCACAAGTCTCTCTCTCTCTAGATTCAATTGTGTGTATTTTGAAAGTATCGTAATTTTCTGTGGAAATACTCCTTAATCATTCTAGCATCACTTTTTTTTTTCGTATGAAAGGATCTATAAAAAAACAAAACCGAATTCATTGCTGTGGAGTTGATTCCAACATAGCAACCCTAAGAAATGTTAATTATTTTAGAAGTTTTAACGAAACATTTTATGACAAAATGCTTCATTGAATATATATCCCAAAACAATTTTTAATGGTTAACACTCAGAACTAGATGCTTTCCTTGAGGCTGTATCTTAATGGCCACACCTTTAATTTGGTTTAAAAAAAAAAAAAACAGTTTCATTTAGCAACCCTGAAATTCTGGGCTGTCTATATTCCTTCTAAATTCTGCTTGCAAACTGTCTATTTCTTTTCAGATTTTACTGGTTTTTTTTTTTTTTTTGTAGTACTTCTGCATGTTTATCAGGTACATAATCTTCTTTCCAGTTACAGGCAATAATTTCACTAAATATTTCAATACTACATAGCATGGGGTCACAATGTTTTTAGTGTCCCATAGTAATTTCCCCATCATTTTTTCTGGCCATTATAGCAATTTTCTCCACCCTACTGCCTGGATCAAAATCATATTTTAGTGTTTTGTCACAGTGGCACCTCATTTCCTGGTACCAACTTCTGTAATAGTCAGTTATTGTCCTAAGAAAGCTGCATACAATATTGCTTCAAAACTCAATGACTTAAAATAACAATCATTTACTCTTAATCACTGTTTTTGATAGCCATCTGGGGTATCTCTGCTGATATCAGCAAGGCTTAACTTCTAGTTGGATGGTGCATGTCTCTCATTCTTCTGAGACCAGTGGGCTTCCTGAGGTCAGTTGTTCTCATTGTTGGGTAGAAGCATAAAATAGCAGTTCAACCACACAAGCACATTTCATTCCTCTGTATGAGTCACACTTGCTAACATCCAATGTGCCAAAGCTAATTAAATGTCCAAACACAAAATCAAGGAGGAAAAGCACACCTAGTGTTAGAATTTGCAAAATCATACTGAAAAGATGTAGATACAGGAAGGATAAAGAATTGGGGCCACAAATTCAATCTACCACAGCAGGTCTGCACTTTCCTCATCCTGGGCACAATATTCCTAGCACAGAAAAGTCAGACTTGCATTGCTGATTTTGTCAGCAATTGTACCATATTGATCCATGGTGATGTGTGTGTCAATGTTTTGATTCTTTTGATATACTTGGGTTGTTGTTAAGTTAGTAAAGAAAAACGTGTATCATCTTTCTAAGCCTTCCTTTTCCTCTCTAAAAAACATTGGGGGAATTCTGGTATGTTCATGCCAGGTAAGCTATCTCGATGGACATATGGCCTTCTCTGGCATTCTGTGAAGACATCATCAAGAGCAGGTACCTCTGCCAGTAACAGATAATTCACTATGTCAAACACTATCTCACTTAATTGGGAATGTCTTTATTTTGTCTCTTAGTAGTGATCAGGTTGATAATTTGATCAGTCATGGGATCTTTAATTGTCAGCGTTCTTAAACCACCTGGGTGTGAGGTGACCATGACTCTCAAACCAGTAATATCTGTGGAAAGAACAAAATCCATGCTACATAGGGAAGATGCACTAGCTAGATTTTCACAATGAACTCTTCTTATGAGTGTGGAAAAGTGGACAACATCTCTTTCCTGGTAGCATATTCTAGAATGTGTGAGTATGTGTTCAGGATGTTGTCTAGCTCATTGGATTGGTAGTAAATGGACACAAGCATCTTGTTGGTTATGAAATGTTGGAACTTCTACAAAGTCTACTGCACAAAGATGGTTCTGGCCAACATATTGATGATATACTATTCCTCTCTAGGTTGGGATCAAGCAAATATAAGAAGTGTAATGGATCTACTAATTCATTCTTATTTATCACATTTTTCTTGATTATAAAGAAGCATTTGAGGATATCACTTGATGTCAACGCCTGGAATTCAGGAGTACAATACGTGTTTCCCACTTAATCTGGCAGAAAGAGCTGTCAAAATGTTACTGCAATTGCATGGATTGGAGCTGCCTGCCACAATAGCCAATTCTGAGATGGGGTGAGGTGAGCAGCAAGAGTTTTATTGTATATCGATACACAAGAGACAGAGGGGAATAGATTCCTCCAAAAACCTGCCTCTCCTAACTGCAGGTCAGCTGGAGGTTTTATAGGGACAGGATCATGAGTCTTAAGAATTTGTCGAATGTTATTTCCTCCTTGAGGTGGTCATGGTGGTCACGCCCCAGAGAAGTTGACCTTTTTACTGGCATTCCTGAAGGTTGCTTGATGCCATCCTGATTTCAGGCACTTTGTTTGGTTTTTCATTCGTAGATCATTATCACTTGTTTTCTACCCTCCAAGGAGAACATTGGTTAATCTTAAACTTTTTATAAAGACTGGAATGGGAAGGAAAAGAAAGATGGTGAGACAATGCAGGGGTTAACAATGAGAGAGTAACAATAGTGAGCCGGGCCTATGAAGCCTCTTCCAATAGTTAAGTTAGCACTTATCCAACGACCATCTATTTTGCTGTTACGTTGTCTGGAAGAGATCAAAATAGAGAGGCCTGTAACTTTTTTCTCTACTACAGCTGCTCTTGCAGGTATAGCTCATTTTGCAGGTATGACTACTGAAGCCATTGCTGGCCAGTCAGTGACTTCATCCTCCACACAGTCAGGAGACACATGGTCATTTTCCAGGGGAGAGGGGAAAGTAGCAGTGACTAGTACTAGAGTTACATGGAGCCTTAGAACACTGAGTTGCATCATTGGACATGTTTCTGTACCTGTTGTTAACATAACTAGAAGCTGTGAGTGGTGAAATTGGGCAGGGCATGAGGCAAGGGAGCTGTAATTAAGTGTGTGATCTACACATAGCCAAGAATAATAAAGACTGCGTTATCTTCCTTGGCAAGTCTAAGGAATACTACTACGTTGTACAATAGACACTTTCAAGGAGCATCAGAACCCTTAAAATAGTATACTGTACGTTAAATTTGTGACTTGATAACACCTATTTCATAAACACTAAGTATTAATAGACTAGTTGGAGTAAAGATAACCCCTAGGCATGCAGAAACTGAACTTTGGAGCTTCTAGGCTCATTTCAGATAAGAAATGCCCTGGATTTTTTTTCTTAATTTCCATATCCCTTTAGGGAAAAAAAAATCCCAGTAAACTGTCAACACAGATGGGAGTTCCCAGGTAGTAGTGCATTAAATCCTGGGAGATCATCAGTAGAAGAACCATTTTCCAAGGAGCAGCTGGTAGATTCCAACTGCTGACGTTTTGGTTAGCAGCCGAACTCTTAACCACTGCACCACCAGGGCTCAGAAGAGACATATGAGAGGAAAATCATTGCCAGATTTCTTGCACAGTACCACCGTATCCCAATTCTGTGCTTTAGGTAATAGGGAAAGATCTGAGATAGCATAGGCTTTGAGTTACTACATATTGATTCCTGAGATAGGCATTCTTGGATTGAGCCCCTTTCTGTCTGTCTAACCTTCTCGAAAATTACTTAAGGTCACTAAGTCCTGAGTTTCTCTTTTGTAGAATTATGATCATTACAGTACCTTTTCACAGGGTGGTTGAAGGAGCCCTGGTAATGCAATGGTTAAAAACTCACCTACTAACCAAAAGATAGTTCAAATCCACCAGCAACTCAGCAAGAGAAAAGACCTGATGACCTGCTTCCGTAAAGATTACAGCCTAGGAAACTCTATGGAACAGTTCTACTCTGTCCTATAGGGTCACTGTGAGTCCAAATCCACTTAACAGCACACAACAACAAATAAGATTGTTGAGAAGATTCAAAGATTTTATAAATGCAATGCCATTACCAAAACCAAAGCCATTGCCGTCTAGTGATTCCAACTCATAGTGACCTTATAAGACAGAGTAGAACTGCTCCATAGGGTTTCCAAAGCTATAATGTTTATGGAAACAGACTGCCACATCTTTCTCTCCTGGAGTGGGTGGTGGGTTCAAACCTCCAACCTTTTGATTAGCAAATGAGCACTTAACCATTAGCCCCATTAAAAACTATTGCCCTCATCTCAATTCCGACTCAGTAACCCTATAGGACAGAGTAAAAATGCCCGTAGGGTTTTCAAGACTGTAATCTTTATGGAAACAGACTGCCACATCTTTCCCCCGCACAGTGGCTGGTGGGCTGGAACCATTGCCCTTTCAGTTAGTGGTTGAGCCTTTAACAATTACACCATCAGGACTCCTTGGTATTAGTCCAGGACCTGGTAAAACAGTAAATGCTGAAAAATTGGTGCCACTCTTCTTTTTCTTCTCCTTAGCGAAACTGCTAGTTTCCTTACCCCTCTTGCATCCCCAGGAATCTGGATGCTTTCACAGAAACTGGATGAAAAAATTAGTTGATGAACATACATACTGAACTCTGGATGAATGAAAGTAGTGAAAACAATGTTTGTCTGAGACTTAGACATACATCATAAGGGTTTAAATATATGGCGGTTCAATGGACTGCTTCTTGTAGACATCAAAAGAATACTGGAGTCAACCATTAACAAAGTTGTAGAACATCTTGATGTTAACAGCTTATTGTTGCTTGGAAGTTTAGACACATGCTGCAGAGAAATGTATAACTTTAACCACTTGGCTTTGATCTATTGGACACCCTTATTTTAATTGCTGTTAGTCAAACACCTGGAGACACATCTTGGAAATAATACTGGACTGTGTATTCAATCCCAAAAGTATAAATTAGAGTCTTCCTACTTGAAGATTTTTTTTAATTAATAACCAGAGTACAAGTAAAACAAACAGATATATTTTGTTGACATTCAGTTCAATAAAATGTAGATTTGATGGTGCTATGAGGAAAAGAGACTACTGTGTCATGCATATTTGATAGTGTTGAGTTCAGCTATGAGAAAAAGAGATCACTGTAGAGTTCTTTAATCACATCAGGGGTTTATTTTCCCCTATTATAAAAGTCAGAAGGTAGGCAGGTGCTGACGTTTATATCAACTGGTCGTGGATGTCAGGGCTCAGGAGATAATCTTGGTTTTACCTTCAAAATGTGACGATAGTGAAGGCAGATGCTACAACTCCAGTCCTTACATGAGTTTTTGAAGCAATAAAAAGGAGGAAAAGCAAAAAAAAAAATATATATATATATATAGATAGATAGATAGATATATATATCTATATCTATATACTAGCTGACTCTGCCCTTCCTGGTCCTTTCCTGCAAGCTTCACTCGAAGACTTCTTATATAACACTTGGTAGAACTAAGTCACACGGCTACTTTTGTCTGCAAGGATAGTTAAGAAATGTAAATTTTTAGAGGTTTTGGGTGCCAGCAACACCACTGGAGTTTGATTAGAAAGAACAAATTAAGACTACCTATTGTGTAGGCAACAGTCAATCTCTTCTGCACTTCACACCTCTGGCTCTCCAACATCCATTCACAACATTCATACATATATGCGTGTCTTCACGTGCGTAAAGCATATTTCCCGCATCCTCAAAACAGATAGCTACAAAGCCTTATCCAATTGGCATTTGGGTAAGCATCCAGGATTTCTGAGTGATGTTTATTCCTTTCTATCAGATCAATTCTGACTCATAGCAACCCCGTGTTGCAGAGTAGAGCTGCTCCATAGCGTTTTCTTGATTGTAATCTTTATGGAAGCAGAACACCAGGCCTCTTTCTGTGACACTGCTGGGTGGGTTTAGATTAATAGTTGAGCACAAACCATTTGTGCCACCCAGGAATCATTGGTCTATAGCAATTATAAAATCCTGCTAGGGAGAAGTATCCAGGATTCCCTACCTTGTCAGTGCAAAAATTTTCATGATTAGCCAATTCAGCAATCCCTTGTTGTACAAATTGAGAGTATCTCTCTTAAACATTGTACACAAAGGCTGCATCTGAGAAAGATATTGGGAAGAATGGCCTTTGCAGAGGCTGACCAGATTTAGCAGCCTATCCCTTGTTGGTGCCAGTACAGGGGATGAGAATGTATTCTGGATTTTAAAATCACTGGTCCTTTGGTCTCAACAGAGAAGCTTATGTCAGGCTAGCTCTTCCACTGAATATAAATCTAAAAGATTAAAACAACAACATATCTAGAATCCAACAAAGAAGGCAAGGACATTGAGATGAGGCCCATATTTTCTCCAGGGTATCTACAAATTTTCTGTAATGTGAAGAGAAGACAAGTGACTGGGTGCTTGTAGGAGTTTCACTGGGCTGTGCAGACAAAGACTGGAGGTCAGGAATGGCAAAATGGCACAGATTTGAAAGGCCATAATCCTGAAGGAGAGGGAAGCATAGATGTGAACCTGAAATTCTCCATTCACTACCTCCTCAAAGTATTTGCCAAATCCTAAACCTCAAATGCAAGAAGTGAAAGCTGAGAAACCAAGCAGTAAGCAATCATGGAGCAGAGATTTTGAGAGTCTTGTGGTCCTAGGGTGACAGAAGTTGAAATCTCTGACTTAAATGGCAGAGGACCCTTGTTAAAAACCTCAGAGTTCTAGTTGAGACCTCAGAAGAGCTATGTACTCAATGTAAATTATTCCTAGGAGTAGGGACAAACATGAAATAGGTCAGCCCTGGGGAAGTCTGAAACTCGCCTTACTGGATGAAGGTGATCTGTGTATAATTTCTTTCTCTGCCAGAAGAAAATTGAATTCTTTCAAAGAAACAAAAAAGATAGTACCATCAGGGGCTCCACAATTTTCTTACATATAATGTCAGGAATTCTGTAAAAACACCAGGTATGCCAATAAAAGGTTAAGTTCAACAGGCCTCCTGAATGTCACATGAATCTCATATTAGCTCACGTAGTGAATCTTTATTTTCAGTTATTGAAGTTTGCAGTAACAGGTTCATGTGAAGTTCATGGAGTCCCTTGAACCTGACTCTTAATGTTTCTATTAGTTTTGTGAACTTCCTAACCAATATTCTTCAGTCCCAATTTCATGTGTCCTTATTGCTATGTCCATATGCATCTCATAAGCTCCCTGCATTTTCCATCCCTTTCTCTCTCTGTTCTTCAATCTTCTTTTTCAATATTACTCTGGTCTCTTGTGACACATTCTATGTTTTAAGTAGTATTATTATTCCCATTTTATACATGAAGAAGCTAAACATCAGAGGCCAAGTAACTAGTAACCAGCCCAATATCACAAATAATGTGATTCAGACTTGGACAGGCAGAGTCCAGATTTCGTGATTTTAATGTTTTTCTATGCTGCCTCTCACAAAATAAAGTGATGGCACTCTCATTACATAAAACAAAAACAATAGAAAAATCTTCAAAAATATTAACATTGGTTGTATGTAGGGTTGTGTGTGTGTGTTTAATTATTAATGCTCTACTTTTACTCTCATTTTGTAAATACAAATATTTAAATATTTACAATATTATATGATTAGTGTGACTTTAATAGTTGTATTCAATATTTAAAAAAGGAAACAAAATTTGGCGTGATATAAAGTTCTTCTTTCCTATCATCAATAACTATCAATAACTATTTTCTATTTATAATGGCAATGAATACTTTGGACCAAACAATTACCTATATTGTGGTTCAAATCATCATGCATAAATATAGTTTTTTAAAAATTTGGTTAAATGTGACTGGATTTTTCTAGAATTTTAGAAATGTATACTATAGCTGTCTATCCAACAGGAAATAGTTCTTTTTGAGATTTATCAACCATTTTGAGACAATACATTGTCATAAATTTTACTGAAGGTAGCAATCTTCTCATTGTACTTTAATGGGCTGGGTAAACTGTTCTATTGCATAAACAATGTACTCCCATCACACTGTTAGAATTGAATTAAGTATCAGAGGATGGAATACTTCCCCAAATGCCATTTTAACAATTTTTAACTTTAATATATTTAAACAAATCATTTTAATATATAACTGCAATAGTGCTGAACATTTGATAAGACAAAACAATGCATGGTAACCTAAACCACAGCAAAACTGAAATCAGATTTAAAAAATGCATGTATTTAAAAACAGCAAAATCTATCAGCTTGCATAGTAGAAAAATAAAGAAATTGTTTGAGCATGAAAATCACACAATGGTATGAACAGTGCCTGGTGCCACGAGAGAGAATTCATTGGAGATGTAAAGTTTCTGCACACAGATCACTTAAGCAGTTCTTATATCTGCAACGGCAGCGTTGCTTTTCTAAATGATTTCCTGCCATAACTCAGTCACACTGAGGAGACACATACCTTCTCCTCGAGCCGACACTATGCAGAAACTCGTAAGTCATTCTCAACGTGACAGGAAAAAAAAACAGCTTTTGTCCAAAAAACCCCTGATTAACAACCCAATCAACCACTGGCTTTCCAGTTAGATTTTTCATAAGTATTACAAATATGCACCCCAGTCAATCTGCACATACATTGCATTTTTTAATTATTAAATCAACCAAAGCAAAACAAATAATCAAATAAGTTGCTGTGAAAAGTGTGTAACTGACCTGATTTTTATTTATTTATTTTAATGTAACTTTTCCAAGTTTTCACAGATCTGATTACAGGCTCAGGGCTAGAGAGTCATAACAAACATCCAGGTAGCAGCTGGACCCTGAACAAGATTCACCACTCATTTCTCTGAGAACAAAACACTTGTTACTTTTCCTTAAGCATTTTTTATGATTTTAGGGTATAGTTTTGGGACTCATTCCCAAACATCATATAAGAACACTGTATTTTTAGAATAATCGAAAATCCAGTAATATAATTAGAGTTTGGAAATATTATTTCCAAGGGGAACCTGAAGTTCCTGGAGAAAAACTAAGCCTATAGAATAGAGTAAAACATACATTTTTTCTTTAATTCAGTACCCATTACCCTGTTGCTGTCGAGTCGATTCCTGCTGAGAGACCCTATTTAATTCACTAGCACATTCTATATATGTGTGGTGTACGTGTGTGTATACACACCATATTTTTATGCAAATAACATGCACCTTCTATGTTTGTTTGCCAACTGCTTCCTAACCCCGTGAGCTATTTTTTAAAAAATAATTGGCGTAGCGGCACTTTTGAAAATAACTTGGAGGGGAGGGAAAACCAAATAAACTAACTCGTTGCCATCCAATTGATTCCAACTTACAGTGACCCTATAGGACAGAGTAGAACTGTCCTGTAGAGTTTCCAAGGAGTGCCTGGTAGATTCATACTGCTGACACTTTTCATTAGCAGCTGTAGCACTTAACCACTACACCAACAGGGTTTCCAACAAACATAGAATGGTGTGATATTTGTGTAAAAATATGGGGGGGGGGGTGTATACGTATATACACACACACACTACACATATGTGTGCGTGAATTTATATATATGTATATATACTCATACACACAGCAGACATACAGAATGCACTAGTGAAATATTTATATTTACTTATTTATTTATAAATATATTTATTAATTTATATATAAATTTATTTATAGGACTTCTGGTGATACAGTGGCTAGGCACTCAGCTGCCAACCAAAAGGTGGGTAGGTGGAACCCACCAGAGGCTCTGAAGGAGAAAAGACCTAGTGATCTGCTCCCTTAAAGATTGCTGTTGTGTCCCATCGAGTCAATTCCAACTCAAAGCCATACTATAGGACAGAGTAGAACTGCCCCATAGGGTTTCCTAGGCTGTAATTCTTTCCGGGAGCAGATTAATAGGTCTTTTCTATTGTGGAGCTGCTGGTGGATTTGAACCGCTGATCTTTAGGTCAGCAGCCAAGTGCTTAACCATTGCACCACTAGGCTCCTTCCTCTAAAGATTACAGCCTAGGAAACCCTACAGGGCAGTTCTACTCTGTCATATAGGTTCACTGTTAGTCAGAATTGACTCATTGGCACACAACAACATATATACATATGTATGTAACATAAACATACATATATAGATAAATGAAACCAAACCCATTGCTGTCTAGTCAATTCCAACTCACACTGACCCTATAGCACATACATATACTATATATAAACATATATATATAAATCCTCATATAGTAAGACTGGGGCACAGTAGTCATTATCTTTGAAGTTAACAGTCATCTCTGGGTTCCTTAACAGATGATTTTTATTTTCTTCTTTGAGTTTACTGTATTTAAATATTTTTATACAATGGAATATGTAATTAGAAAATATTTTAAATATTACTTCAATGAAAATATTTATTTGAATAGCAATAATTATACATTTTTTAACTTAGATTAGGAAATACAGATTGGCATGTAGCTACTTCTTAAATACAGATGTAACCTCTTTCTTTTGTCAAGCTAAATTGGCTTGGAAAGTTGCTAGAATTATATTTTACAAAAATTCCTTGCGAAAAAATATTACAATATTCACAGGTCTCAATATTAACTAGAGAATGACGTAAGAAAAGGATGATACAGTTAAACAGAAATGAAAAAAATACAAAACTAGAAGAAACAGAATTTTAAAGAATGTATTATGTTAGGTGCTGTCAATTCAGTTGTGTCTCCTAGGCACCCTATTCAACAACAGAACAAAACACTGCCCAGTGCTGCGCCATGCTCACAAACATTATGCTTGAACCTATTGTTTCAGCTGCTGTGTCAATCCATGTATTTGAGGGCCTTCCTGTTTTTCGTTGACTGTCTACTTTACCAAACATGATGTGCTTCTCCAGGGACTGGTCTCTCTGGATTAACATGTCCAAAGTATGCGAGACAAAATCTCGCCATCCTCGCTTCTAAGGATCATTCTGGCACTCTGTGGTATATTCAATATTCTTCGCCAACACCATAATTCAAAGGCATCAGTTCTTCGGTCTTCCATATTCATCGTCCAGCTTTCACATGGGTATGAGGCAATTGAAAATACCATGGATTGGGTCAGGCTCCCTTTAGTCCTCAAAGGGACATCTTTGCTTTTTAACACTAATTAAAAGAGGTCTTTTGTGACTAGACTTAATGGTCTGACATAGACTGGAGGAACTCCTGAAACTGTGGCCGCTGGTCGCTCTGTTAACCGAAAACTGAAACCATTCCAGAAGCCCACTCTTCAGACAAAGATTAAACAGGACTGTAAAACAAAAAGTAATACATGTGAGGAGTGTGCTTCCTAGTCAATCAGATACAGGAGACCAAATGGGCAGCTCCTGTCTGCAGGCAGGATGAGAAGGCAGGAAGGGACAGGAACTGGTTGAATGGACACAGGGAACCTGGGGTGGGAAGGGGGGGAGTGTGCTGTCACACTGTGGGGATTACAACTAATGTCACAAAACAATATGTGTATAAATTTTGTATGAGAAATTAAAAAAAAAAAAAAAAAGAGGTCTTCTGCAGCAGATTTGCCCAATACAATCCCTCGTTTGATTTCTTGACTGCTGCTTAGGTGGGCGTTGATTGTGAATTCAAGTAAAACAAAAATCCTTGACAACTTCAGTCTTTTCTCCATTTATCATGACATTGTTTATTGGTCCAGTTGTGAGGATTTCTGTTTTTTTTATGTTGAGGTGTAATCCATACTGAAGGCTGTAGTCTTTGATCCTCATCAATAAGTGATTCAAGTCTTCTTTGCTTTCAGCAAGCAAAGTTGTGTCATCTGCTTATCGCAGGTTGTTAATGAGTCTTCCTCCAATCATGATATTGCATTCTTCTTCAAACAGTTCAGTTTCTCAGATTATCTGCTCAGCATACTTATTAAATAAGTATGGTGAAGGGATACAATGCTGATGCACACCTTTTCTGATTTTAAACCTTGCATATTTTCTAGTGTGTCCAATAACATCAAATTACTCTTGGCTTTCCCTTTAGGACATAAATTACTATGCCGAAGTAGACTGAATATTCAGAAAAGTTTTTTTATACAGGTAGAGCCATCTGGCCTTTAATTTGCCTTGGAATTTTTGTGAGGTGCTGAGGGCAAAGCAGCAGATGTCATCAATGAACTGTGCAGAGACAATAATCAAATCATCTCCTCCTGCCTTAACATTTGAAACAAAGAGAGGGAAAGGCATAAACACAGAAAGTAGAATTTAAATTTTCCCACAATTTTAACCTAAAGGCAAAGAAGACTATTTGGTCAGGCTTCAGATTTTGCATTTATTTTTACAAGATTCACTACAATTGGAACATATCTACTAAATGGAAACAAATTCACACCCACCATGGGCCACCCAATTTTGGATATCATTAATAATAATGTCATATATTAATAAATAATGAAAAATAATGAACCAGTTTTGTAATTTCTTTTCTTTTAAAGCAGTGGTTCTCTATGGGGAAGAGGGTTGACTTTGTCCCTCAGGAAACACTGGGCAATGTCAGGAGATAGTTTCCTTTGTCCTGATTGAGGAGAACTACTGACATTTAGTGGGTAGATTTGGGGATGCTGCTAAATATCCTATAATGCCCTGGGCAGCCCCTCACAACAGAGAATTATCTGGCCCAGAATGTCAAGAGCCAAGGTTGAGAAACCAAGCTTTAAAGAAAACAGTGCACTTTATTTTAATCTAAAGTGACTGTAGCACAATTCAGAGCCCTGGTGGCCCAGTGGATAAAAGCTCAGCTTCTGTCAAAAGGTCAGCAGTTCAAATCCACCAACTGCACCTTGGAAACCCTATGGGGCAGTTCTACTCTGTCCTATAGGGTTGCTATGAGGTGGAATCGACTCCACAGCAGTGGGTTTGGTTTGTGGTTTTGGTAGCATAATTTAGAATTTTTGAGGTGTGAAAATTAGAAAGATTGAAATAATTCTGAAAATAAAGTAAAAAAATACTTTTTTAGAATTTCTGCTATAGAAATTAGTGGATTATAAACATGAGGATAGATCCTACACAATAACACTGATAATTTGTTGCTATTGTTGAGTGTAGTAGGGTCAAATTTCGACTCATAAATAGTTTTAAAACAGTGTGATATATTTCTGTGCTTTCAATTTGTTTGAATACCTTCAAACATTCTTCCCCCTTCCCACAATAAAATATAATTTTTAGTACAGGGAAACCCTTTCCCTTAAGAGGAACTTGACCCTAAGAGAACCTAAAATAGGTAAAGATGTTTTAGGCCATATAAATGCCACAGCTACATAGACATTGTAGAAGTGAGGATAGGTTACCTGTACTCCTTAGGGAAAGTTAAAGGAAGGTTAACATTCTAAAGCAAGCAACATGAGGAATTATGGGACACAGGATTTAGGCTTCTGATGATAGATTTTAATCTTATCAGTTATCTATGTCAGATAATAAATATTCGATGAAAACTTGAAATAATGGCAAAAAATATTGTCACTTCATCTTCTGCTTGATGATTATTTTCTATGAATAATATGCAGAGAAATAGGGTCTAACATGTTGATTCTAGAGTTGTCTGGTTTCATTCTCTTCTTACTATTGTTTTATTGATTTCTACTACTCTTGTCTATCAGTCTTCTTAATTATTTACTAAAATTCAAAGAGTATCCTGAAGAATTACCTCCTTTTCCATACATAGATGACCTCCTTGCAGCAGCAGAACTGCGTTTAGAAGACCTGTAAGTACATCAGCTGGGGAAACATATTAAGGATTGTGGTGTATCAAGCACTTGAAAGATCCCTGTGGGTATTTTATGTGACTTTATAGTAGAAGTTTTTCAAAATGGAAACACAAACTTCTTGTGAGCCTACTTGGATTAATTATACAGGTATCAATGAACGCCATATGAGCCATTTGTCTTTTAATTTTTATACATAACACTGAAATAGAAATATTTGTTGTTGTTGTTCGGTGCCAGCGAGTCGGTTCCAACTCATAGAGACCCCATGTAAAACAAAATGAAACACTGCCCAGTCCTGTGCCACCCTCACAATCATTGCTGTTTGAGCCCATTGTTGCAGCCACTGTGTCAATCCATCTCATTGAGGGTCTTCCTCTTTTTCACTGACCCTCTAATTTACCAAGCATGATGTCCTTCTCCAGGGATTGGTCCCTCCTGATAACATGTTCAAAGCACATGAAATAAAGTCTCACCATCTCCACTTTGAGGGAGCATTCTAGCTGTACTTCTTCCAAGACAGATTTGTTCGTTTCTTCTGGAAGTCTGTGGTAAAGTCAATATTCTTCTCCAACACCATAATTCAAAGGCATCAATTCTTCTTTGGTCTTCCTTACTCACTGTCCAGCTTTCCCATGCATATGAGGCAATTGAAAATATAATGGCTTCACTCAGGTGCACCTTCATCCTCAAAGTGACATGTTTGCTTTGTAACACTTATGTAAAGAGGCCTTTTGCAGCAGATTTGCTCAATGCAATATGTTACTTGATTTCTTGACTACTGTTACCTTGGGTGCTAATTGTGGATCCAAGTAAAATAAAATCCTTGAGAACTTCAATCTTTTCTCCATTTATCATGATTTTGCTTATTGATCCAGGTGTGAGGATTTTAGTTTTATTTATGTCGAGGTGTAATCCATACTGAAGGCTGTAGTCTTCGATCTTCATTAGTAAGTGATTCAAGTCCCCTTCACCTTCAGCAAGCAAGGTTGTGTCATCTGCATATTACAGGTTGCTAATGAGTCTTCCTCCAATCCTGATGTTATGTTATTATTCATATAGTTCGGCTTCTCGGATTATTTGCTCAGCATAGGGATTCAATAAGTGTGGTGAAAGGATACAACCCTGACACACATATTTTCTGATTTTAAACCATGCAGTATCCCCTTGCTCTGTTCGAACCTCTTGGTCTATGTACAGGTTCCACATAAGCACAATTAAGTGTTCTGGAATTCCCATTCTTCAAAATGTTTTCCATTATTTGTTATGATCCACACAGTTAAATGCCTTTGCATAGTCAATAAAACATCTGACATCAGCAACAATATCCCTCATTCCACGTCTTCTTCTGAATCCATCTTGAATTTCTGGCAGTTCCCTGTTGAAGTACTGCTGCAACCATTTTTGAGTTATCTTCAGCAAAATTTTATTGATTGTGATATTAATGATATTGTTTGATAATTTATGCATTCTGTTGGATCACCTTCCTTTGGAATGGGCACAAATATCAATTTCTTCCAATCAGTTGGCCAGATAGCTGTCTTCCAAATTTCTTGGCATAGATAAGTGAGTGCTTCCAGGGTTGCATCTGTTTGTTGAAACATCTCAATGGGTATGCCGTTAATTCCTGGAGGCTTCTTTTTTGCCAATGCCTTCAGTGCAGTTTGGACTTCTTCCTTCAATATCATCAGTTTTTGATCATATTCTACCTCCTGAAATGGTTGAAAATTGATCAATTATTTTTGGTACAGTGACTGCATATTCTTTCCATCTTCCTTTGATGCTTCCTGCTTTGTTCAATATTTTGCCCACAGAATCCTTTAACATTGCGACTTGAGGCTTGAAATTTTTCCTCAGTTCTTTCAGCTTGAGAAATGCCAAGCATGTGCTTCCGTTTTGGTTTTCTAACTCCAGGTCTTTGCACATTTCATTATACTTTACTTAGTCTTCTTGATACACCCTTTGAAATCTTCTGTTCAGCTCTTTTACTTCATCATTTCTTCTGTTTGCTTTAGCTACTGTACATTCAACAGCAAGTTTCACAGTCTTCTCTGACATCTGTTTTGGTCTTTTCTTTCTTTCCCATCTTTTTAATGACTTCTTGCCTTTTTCATGTATGATGTCCTTGATGTCATCCCACAACTCATCTAGTCTTCAGTCATTAGTGTTCAGTGCTTCATACCTATTTTTGAGATTATCTCTAAATTCAAGTGGGATAAACTCAAGGTCATACTTTGGCTCTTGTGGACTTGTTTTTTCTTCAACTTCAACTTGAACTTGCGTGTGAGAAATTGATAATCTGTTCCACAGTCGTTCCCTGGCCTTGTTCTGAATGATGATACTGAGCCTCTCCATCATCTTTTTCCACAGATGTAGTCAGTTTTATTCCTGTGTATTCCACTAGTGATGTCCACGTGTATAGTTGCTGTTTATGTTTTACAGAAAGGTATTTGCAATGAATACCTCTTTGGTCTTGCAAAATTCTATCATGTGATCTCTGAGTCATTTCCATCACTTTGAAATACTGGTGGCATAGCTTCTAGCATCACAGCAACATGCAAGCTACCACAGTAGGACTAACTGACAGACAAGAGGTTGTAGAAATATTTAGTGCTGTTCAAACTTGATTGATTAAAATAATTTTTCAATTACTTAACACATATTTTTTTTTTAGATAAGACTTTGTGGTAACATTTTTGAAAAATGTTTGTGGTTAGTAATATTCATCACAGGAGAGTAGTTTCTGAACACAGTCTGGGTCAAGCCAAGAATAAATGCAAGAGTTTACTTTTGATAATTGGGGAACAAAAGGCAGTAGAATATCTATATGGTAGTCTCTTACATATCCCTTTTATCACTTTGCACTTTATGTTGTCTAGGGTTTTTGTTACTAGGTGACCTAGATATTTTTGGCATGAACTATTTATACTTCCAGGGAGTGAGGCTGGTAGGAATCTGAAGATTTCACCAACTTGTCACATTGCAAAAGAAGAGAATTTTCATTTAAATGTAGAATATTGAGGTGGCAATGTTTTGAATTTATATTTATGTCCACCTTTGCTTGTGATTTAATAAACCACAAAAAAGTGCTTAATGTTTTGTGTTCCCTTAGCTGCAGTGTTTCTTGATCATTGGCAAACCAGTGGTGGAAAGCAGAGCAATTTTGACCTTGTAGGTGGTAGTGAATAAACCTGAAAACTCATATACTGCCTGAGGCTAGAAAGGAAGCCTTCCTATGCTCAAGTCTCCCCCACAGTGAACAGCCTTCCTTTCCCAACTGCAAGGACTGAAAGCCATTTATCCCATCTGCTCAGTCCCCTCTGTGTCCGAAAGGCTTATGGTATCAGAGAGATCCAGCATCTGTCTCAGGTTAACATGCTCACAGACCCCTGGCAGCTGGCCCCCTCCATGTATCAAAAATTGCAGATCATGGCCCAGGCCCTGGGAAGAGCAAATTCCATCAACTACTGTTGTCCCTTGGCTTTTTCTAGGAACCAGAGGAAATGAAGCTTTATGCATTCATTCTTCCTCCAGACCCAAAGAACTCATGATCTCAGAGGCACACTTCAAAGCCCACTGTTGTTATCATTAGGTGCCACTGAGTCAATTTTGACTCATAGTGATACCATGTGACAGAGTAGAACTGCCCCATAGTCAATGTCCACTAGTTTGCCTGTCATATTACTCCTAGAAGAGTTGGAATGAAGAGAGAATTAGGGATACTGTTCAACCCGCCGAATACTATTCCTAAAAATGTTAGGGTATTAAGTAAATTTAACATGTATAAATATGTATACACACATTCCCCAAGTATTTTCTTTGTTTTTATAGCATATATTTTAAAAATTTTATACTTTAAAAGATACTTCCAAAACATGCCATTAATAGCTTTTTATCTTCTAGAATCTGAAATATATATATTTTTTAAACTTCTGAATATGTCACTGGTGAGAATTCTTCCACAAATTAATTAATAGCTGAAAGACCTTGCCTGCCATATTATAGTGAGGCCAATATATCTCGATCCTCTTTCTGTCCCTTCAAATTGCCCAAAAACATCAGCACTGGGTGGGGAGGGGAGGAGAGGAGAGAAGAACACAGGAGAGGAGAGGAAAGAAGGGAGAGACAGAGAATGAATGAATGAATTGGTGTTGGGAGAAAGGGGACTCGTTCGTCTTTTTTCTTCTCCCTGCTGTGTTCCACTGCCCTGCAGCCTCACCACTGAAGCAAGCTCAGGCGTGAACAGCCCCATAGATGTGTGTTGTCCCCATGAAGTCACTGGACCAATACTCTAATATGATAGCTAAACAAAATTTATTGAAGGAATGAACCATGGGACAGCATGCACTCAGTTTGGCTGTAATGGTATGCTCTGTACTACAGGCAAAATAAAGAGATATTTAACAAGTAGAGTGAGCACAGATAACAATTTCACATCAAAGCAATGGCAGGAAAGCAGGTAAGATTTACAAGGGTTGCAATTAACTGTGAAACTTTCTTTACATCAGTTTCTAGTCTAACACAAATCTCTCATACTTGATAAGATTTAACTAAGGCAATATTTCTAAAGTGAAAAGTATAAACAATTTCAACGTGAAAGTTTAGTGTTATGGAAGTTAGTGATATAATTGCAGCTGGGCCAACTTAATTGGAATCTCTGGATACAACAACTGACCATTAGTTAGGAAAGTGTAAATAAACTATTTAGCTGAGAGAAAAGAGATATTGCCTAGGTGCTTGCTGGGAAACTTCTTAAGGTGGTTAAAACAACATGTTTATTCTAACTTATTTTAACAACTCAATGAACCTTTTTCTAAGGCCAGTTGTGGGGACACTTGTAACACAGCAAGCACGACTGAGCTTTGTTTTACCAACAGTAAACTTTAACAGAAGCCTAATGGTTATCAGAGGAGCCTTGGTAGCACAGTGGTTAAGAGCTTGGCTGCTAACCAAAAGTTCAGCAGTTTAAATCCACCAGCCGCTCCTTGGAAGCTCTGTGGGGCAGTTCTGCCCTGTCCTATGGGGTCGCTATGAGTTGGAATGGACTTGATGGCAACGGGTTTAATGGTTATCATTAAACCCGTTGCCATCAGGAGTGTAGAAGTAAATTCCTCAGTTTAATTTTTAACTGGAGTGCTTAATTTTAGTTCTGAAATCTCCCCAGTTAGACCTACTGGCACCTCAAAATTTAAAAGTTCCTCACACAGTGTCTACTCTGATTGATGCTTTCTCTAAAAAAGATTTATTTGAATGTTTTTGGATTTCTTTTTCTTCTTGAGTCTTTCCTTCATGAATTTTGTGTATTGTTTCACACTTCTTGCTTGAAAACTCAAAATACTTCAAAGGATTCTAAGTGGATTCTCACTTATTTTCAACCCTCACAACATCTCTGAGTAGAGCACCGCTACTTATTTCCCGTGACAAAGACAGAAACTGATTGCTCTGCAGTAAAGATCATAACCAGATACTGGTATCTGCCTTCAATCTGATTTAATCTTTATGTATTAATCAGTGATTAAGAGAGATGGCTTAAATTTGGTAAACATGGATTGCATCTGTCCTGAATTTCCAGGGTTGATGTCGATATTCATATATATATACATGTGTATATATATATATATATATGCCATTTGCTGTCAAGTCAATTCTGACTCATAGCAACCCTGTAGAACAGAGTAGAACTGCCCCATAGGGTTTCCAAGGAGTGGCTGGTGCATTCGAACTGCTGACCTTTTGGTTAGCAGTCGAGCTCTTAACCCCTGCACCACCAGGACTCCATATAGATATACACACATGCATAGTTGTTGTTAAGTGTCATTGAGTCAATTCTGACTCATAGTGACTCCATGTACAACAGAACAAAACACTGCCTGGTCCTGCACCATCCTCACAATTATTGCTATGCTTGAACCCATTGTTGCAGCCACATATGTATACAGTAAGAAATACTAAGAAGGAAAACTCTTTCAAGTATTAGTTTTCCCGATTTCCTCACTTCTCTTCCTTGCCCCAGCATTTACGCAGGAGGATTCCAACTTGTGAATATGCCCTTACTTTTCTTTGGTTTTACTAATGGGAAACACGAACAAATAAAAAAAGATATCAAAGAAGTTAATGCATGTTAAAAAAAAAAAAAAGAAGAAGAAGAAGAAGGTAATGTGATCAAACCTGAGAGAGAATGTGGATGGGGAAAGATAGAAAAAGACACAGGAACTAAGTAAGGACAAGCATTTTGTTAGGGACGTGAGGGTGAGAGTTATTGAGTGAGATGACTTAAAGAGCTCAATGTTGCAGGACAATTAGAGAGTGGAGTCAAGAGTATGCTGTGGACTGTAAACTAGCCTTTAGTGGACCTGGCAACACGAAAGTACATATTTTACTTTTAGGTATGCATGCTGTTTCTCTGAATTTAATACTACAGTAAGATTGAAACACAAGGCATCTCAGAATTTATTCATGTATATTTATAGCTACTTAACTATTTAAATTCTGTAAAGTAGTTAATTATTCCTGTGTTCAAATTGCCATCTTAGCCAGGAATCTATTGCTTACGTATTTCTAAAGTAACAGAGAAGGCTATATTAACCAAATTCATTACAAAAAATTATTTGGGATTCTAAATCATCTAAATAGTTGCCAGAATATTCCATTTTATTGGGTGTGTTGCCATAGACTACATTTTGTACTGATAAATAACTGTATGGCTCTTATTTACTGTTAGAATCCAAATAAATCTAATGTTCAGGAAAGATGGATAGTTTTGGTTAAAATACATGATATTGATTTCATTTGTTTCTGACTGAACTTATAGTGCGATTTTTCTTTGCTTCTTCTGTAGGTTAAACCTGCATTGACTATCAATCTAGGAGGTTCCTGTCATAAACTGGGTTTGGGCTTCATAAAAGGGAGTTGGCCCAAAAGGCTGTAACATGATGTACAAAAAGCATGACTCACAACAAATATATTCCCAGAGGCACTCAGATTGCCACGCTGAATCAGAATGCTAATATCCTTTGAGCCACAGCCAGAATTTCTAAGTGTGCAATCTTAGTGTGCTTTTTTTGGCAAACCAAACTTTGCTACTTAGAACATGCAAATAAGTATTGTTAACAAAGATCAAATGGAAATGTATACAAGATCCCCTGCCACTTTCCAGACCAAAATTTTTGAATTGTTGAAGGAAATGTTAGATGTACAATTAAGCAAAGCAATTGAAAAAATGGCCAAATACACCATGCACAGTATAAAAATATTCAAGCAAGTTATGTCAGCGTGGTCAAAATTCTCGTGATTTGTACCCTTCAATTTTTTTCTTTCATGGATTGTACTTTTAGTGTTGTATCTAAAAACTCATTACCAAACCCAAGCATTTAGATTGGTTCTAATTCATAACTCTCGTATCAATATTTCAATTAATATTTGCAAATATAGATATTTTCCCAAATAAAAAAATACATGTCTATAGGACAAATTCCTAGAAATTAAATTGTTTTATAAGATGACAGTTTTTTTACATCTGATAGATATTAATACTCCTCAAAAGAGGATAACATCATACATACTAATATTATTAAATTTAAATTTTTATACAAAAATTAGGAAATTTTATTGTTTTGATTTTAATTTCTTATTGTTGCACATCTTTGCATGTGTTTGTTGACCATTTATAGTTAGATGAAGACAAGGTACATTCATTTAGTTGTGTTTTGTTTAGTAGAGATTAGAGATGCCTATTATCTCCCAGCCTACCAGAAACTCTATCTCAGAGATCCTGCTCCCACTAAGTGGGCAACAGGGCAATTATTCCACCTACATTGCCATGGTTGATTAGTCCAGAGATGGACAGCTGACTTATGCGGGGCCAAATATATTCTTTTCTGCTTCAGATTTGAAATTGGGACTCAAAAACACCAGCTAGTGTCTGTTTGGTCCTTGTACTTGAAAGTACTGTCGAGACTGTCTATAGCAATGATTTCTGTCTTTTGAAAGAAATGCAAGAAAATCCAGTCTACAGAGATAGAAGGGAAAGAAAAGCAACTGTGCACCATGAAGCAGAGATGAGAATCCATGTACCTCCAGAAAAAGACACAAACAGAAAGCGAGAACTGGAAAGAAAGAATTAATGAATGAATGAGTAAATCAGGGTAGCAAGAAAGCAAGAGAAATTCTTTTGTTCTGGCTCAATCTGGTGTCTAGATCTGATTGCCCCTGAAGTAGAGCTGCAAAAATAGCCTCAGTTGTCTGAGTCACTCACATATTCTTATAATAATTTCCCCCATGTCTTAAGCTAGTTTGTATGCCTGTCGGTTACTTGCAACTAAAAGAACTCAGAAACAGATATTACAGTAAATTAATCTTTCAAAATATATTTCAGTCTTAGTGTACTTAAAGATTGATATTGATATCCTGAAAAATCAATAAAAATAAATTTAAAACAAGAGAAAGGTAATCTATAGATGCAGGAAACTAAAATTCAACTGTATTACTATGTGAACAGTTATTGCAACTTCAGTGAAACAATCTATCCCATTTACAGTATTTTCATCTTCAGCCCTAGGGAATTTGTTTGGGTTTGCAGAATATTAAAAATCTAGATTTGTCCAAAGGACTAATGGACCATGGCTACCAAGGCCTCCACCAGACTGAGTCCAGAACAGCTAGATAGTACACGGCTACCACCACTGACTGCTCTGACCAGGATCACAACAGAGGGTTCTGGACAGAGCTGGAGAAAGATGTAGAACAAAATTCTAACACACACAGAAAGACCAAACTTACTGGCCTGACGGAGACTGGAGAAACCCCGAGAGTATGGCCCCCCAACACCCTTTTAGCTCAGTGGTAAAGTTACTCCCGAGGTTCACCTTTCAGCCAGGGATTGGATACCCCATAAAACAAAACAGTGCTAATGAGGCACAGCAGTCCAGGGACAAGGACTAGAAGGCAGGAGGGGACAGGAAAGCTGATGATAGGGAACCCAAGGTTGAGAAAGGACAGTGGTGACATGACGTGGGGTTGTTAACCATTGTCATAGTGCAATATGTGTACTAACTGTTTAATGAGAAACTATTCTGTAAACCTTCATCTAAAGTACAAAAAAAAAAAAAAAGAATTATCTATGTGAGATAAAATTGACAACAGCAACTCAAAAGTTTTGATGGGAAGCCTAGGAGGCCGTGAGTTGAAGATAACGGTGATGGAATAATTTGGAAAAGGATAGTGAGAATAGCAGCACAACTGGAAGAATGTAATTGATGTCACTGAATTGTACATGCAGAAATTTTTGAAACGGTGTGTCTTTGGCTATGTATATTTTCACCAGAAAGAAAAAAGGTCCTCCAAGGTTGAGAAGGGAGAGTGTTGACATGTTGTGGGTTTGTTAACCAATGTCATAAAACAATATGCTTTCTGACTGTGTAATGAGAAACTGTTTATTCTGTAAACCTTCACCTACAGTACAATTAAAAAAAAAATTTTAAAAATCTAGATTTGCCTATTTTCTCGTGATTAGATTCAGGGTTTATCAGGGTAACAACATGATCTAATTTAAATTTTAAAAGAGAACTTTGAATTCCGTGAAGAATGGTTCAGTAGAATCAAAAAGACTTATAACAGGTTGGTTGTGCATATATGGCAAGAGAAAGAGAGAATTCAGTTTGTGCAACTGAGTGGAGGTGCTGTCATTTAATGAGACAGTGAAGATTAGGAGATGAGAGGTTGGCTTAGGAAGAAGCAAGAATATTGTATAAGTTTGAGATAATTAATTATCAATTTGGAAGAGAATAAACAGAAGAAGTAATTGGGTATAAGTGTCCAGACTTCTGGGAATAATTTATGGTACGGTATTTGTATTTTGGAGTCATGCCAAAAAGAAGGGAAGCTATGAGAACATTTAAAACCACATAAGTAAATGATCATAACTAGTAAGTGTGTAGAAGTAGAAGAAGCAAGGAAAGAGTGCTTGGGAATTCTACATTGAGAGCTCAAGGAAAGAGGCATCAGAAGAAACTGAAAGAGGCCACTAAATAGGAGAAAATCTTGTAGATAGAGGCCTCATGGAAGCTAAAGAAGAAAGTGATTCAAAAGAGGATTGTGAACTGTAACTAATGTTGTTCAGAAGTCAAGTAAGGTAGAAAGAGAAACATGACAATTGCATATTATAAGTGACCTTGACAACAGCATTTCAGCATAGCTGTGGAACAGAAGCCCGTTTGGAAATAGTTGAAGAGAGACTTGAAGTAAGAAGGTATAAACAGTGAATATAGACTACGTTTTAAGAAGCTTTTTTTTTTTTTAAATAAAATGGAGCACAGATATACAACTGTAGCATATGAGTTGAAGGGATTGTTTTGTGTGTTTTATAAATAGGAAACAATCAGTTATATCATTATTCTGATGAGCATGAACCAGTAAAGAGATAGATAACAGCAGAAAAAAAAGAGAAAATAACTATAGACACAATATCTTTGTAAATGAAGTGATTTTGGAGGCTCATGTCTGAATGAGTTATAGCCTTAGAACAATATTATTAGTTTTATGTTCAAATCTTGGCAATGTGCTCAAGTATTTGGTGGAAGAGAAGATGCTAAACCCTCTAAAAACATATGTGCAATTGTTTGGCTTGAATGAGATTGGAAAATAGAAGACAACTAGTATGACGACTACAGGGAATGTTAACGATCTCAACAATGAAAAGAGTTAGTATTAGAGTGTGCTTGTGCATTTTGTAACAAAGGAACAGTAATGTGTCAAGCCTGGTTTCCACTGGATGCAAGAAAATTCCAACCACCAAAGGCAATGATTTTCCTGTGCTTTACTTCATGATGCTTTAGATTCTAATGTTCTAAACTTTAGAATACCTTTACATATTTGGTAAAAGCAGAAATGTAACTCAGCTGAAGAGATCAGTACAAAGATTTGAGGACAATAGGTTAGTCATTTAGGAAAAATATTGTTACAAAAATAAAACTCCAGATGGATTAAAATTGAAATGGGAAAATTAAAACAGTAGAAGGGCAAATCTAATATAGATGTATATGTACATAATCTTGGAGCCCTGGTGGCATGGTGGTTAAGAGCTCAGCTGCTAACCAAAAGGTTGGCAGTTCAAATCCACCAGCTCCTCCTTGGAAACCCTATGGGGCAGTTCTACTCTGTCATAAGGTCGCTATGAGTCAGAATCACCTTGAGGGCAATGGGTTTGGTCTTTTTTTAACAGCTATATAATCTTGTGATGAAGAAGGAATTTTTAAGTCTGAGGTAGACAAAAATCTTCAAGGAAATATATAAAATTTACTACCAAAATTTTCAAATTTATATCCATTTTAAAATAATCTAGAAATATAAACACAAACAATAATCTGAAGAAAATAAATGCATATAAATGACAGGATTAACAACTGCATTGATAACCTTAATAGATTATGTAAATAGTGCAATAGCAAATAGACAAATGTCGTAAATGGACAAATCAAACATCCATAAATTGGCAATGAATTGGAAAAATATTTTTACTTCAGTGGAAATATTTGGTGTTGGCTAACGTATGGGATAATTGCATGTAATTAATATATGAAGAAATATCCATTTTCCCTAATATTTAAAAATTTGGGGAAAAAATAAGTTTTCTCTTTTTTTGCTAAGAAATTCATAAAGAGAAAAAAATGGAAATATTCTGTTCTAACTGAATTTATATAAAATATGTGCTGTCTTAATTTATTGGTGAAAATATAATTGAAATGAAAGGTCTGGAGAAAAATTCAACAGCATGTATCAACAGTCCTTAAAATGTTCAATCCTACATGTCACAAAAGTGACATTCTTAGGCATTCCACATACGCAACCTGCAGAGATGTATGTAAAAGTTTATGATTAAACTGGAAACATCCTGGAAGCCCAACAATAAGGGAACCCTCACTTAAGTCTTACTATATGCCGTACATGCACATAATGGACTGATACGACATTAATAAAAGTTATATACATATAAAAAGGTATCATTTTAACTGAGTATAATTTTAATGTTAACAGTAAATGTGCACTGAGAAAAAGAAAGGCAGAAAGAAATGGACTGAGAAGCAGAAAGAGACAGAGACAAAGTTAAAAACAAATGGAAGAAAGTCACAAAATAGTAATAAAGGTGATCTCTGGTTAAGACAAATTATAATTTTTCCTTAATAATACATATGTTTCTCAAAGTTACTACAATAATTATGTATTAAATTAATAAGAATAGAAGTTAACTCCCCACATCTGTCAGCTTGTACTACGGTGGTGGCTTGCATGTTGCTGTGATGCTAGAAGCTATGCCACCAGTATTTCAAATACCAGCAGGGTCACCCATGGTAGAGGTTTCAGCTGAACTTCCAGACTAAGACAGATTAGGAAGAAGGACATAGCCATTCTGAATCAAACAATCATATGTTATACTATGCTAGGAATGACAAATTGAAGAGGAATGGCATTGCATTTATCATTTAAAAGAACATTTCAAGATCTATCCTGAAGTACAATGCTGTCAGTGATAGGCTAATATCCATATGTCTACAAGGAAGACCAGTTAATACGACTATTATTCCAATTTACACACCAACCACTCACACTAAACATGAGAAAATTGAAGATTTTTATCAACTTCTGCAGCCTGAAATTGATCAAACATGCAATCAACATGCACTGATAATTACTAGAGATTAGAATGTGAAAGTTAGAAACAAAGGAGGAACAGTAGTTGGAAAATATGGCCTTGGTGATAGAAATGATGTCGGAGATCACATGATAGAATTTTGCAGGACCAACGACTTCTTCATTGCAAATACCTTTTCTCACCAACATAAACAGCACCATACACATGGACTTCACCAGATGGAATGCACAGGAATCAAATAAATGATGTCAGTGGACAGAGATGATAGAGAAGCTCAATATCATCATTCAGAACAAGGCCAGGGGCCGACTGTGTAACAGATCATCAATTGCTTATACACAAGTTCATGCTGAAGCTGAAGAAAATTAGAACAAGTCCACAAGAGCCAAAGTACAACCTTGGGTATATTCCACCTGAATTTAGAGACCATCTCAAGAATAGATTTGACTCATTAAACACTAATGACTGAAAACCAGATGAGATGTGGAATGACATCAAGGACATCATACATGAAGAAAGCAAAGGGTCATTAAAAAGACAGGAAAGAAAGAAAAGACCAAAATAAATGTCAGAACAGACTCTGAAACTTGCTCTTGAACATACAGTAGCTAAACTGAAAGGAAGAAGTGATGAAGTAAAAGAGCTGCAGAGAAGATTTCAAAGAGCAGCTTGAGAAGACAAAGTAAAGTACTATGATGAAATGTGCGAAGAGCTAGAGTTAGAAAACTAAAAGCGAAGAACACGCTCAGCATTTCTCAAGCTGAAAGAACTGAAGAGAAAATTGAAGCTTCAAGTTGCAATACTGAAGGGTTTTATGGGGAAAATATTAAATGACCCAGGAAACATCAAAAGAAGATGGAAGGAATACACAGTTACTGTACCAAAAAGAATTGGTTGACACACAACCATTTCAGCAGGTAACATATGATCAAGAACCAACAGTACTGAAGGGAGAAGTCCAAGCTGCACTGAGGCATTGGCGAAAAACAAGGCTCCAGGAATTGATGGAATATCAACTGAGATATTTCAACAAACAGATGCAGCACTGGAAGTGCTCACTTGCCTATGCCAAGAAATTTGGAAGACAGCTACCTGGCCAACTGACTGGAAGAGTTTCATTATTGTGCCCATTCCAAAGAAAAGTGATCCAACAGAATGCACAAGTGATTGAACAGTATAATTAATATCACACACAAGAAAAATTTTGATGAAGATCATTCAAAAGCGGTTGCAGCAGTTTATCAGCAAGGAGCCGACAGAAATTCAAGCCGGATTCAGAAAAGGACATGGAATGAGGAATATCATTGCTGATGTCACATGGATCTTGTCTGAAAGCAGAGATACCAGAAAGATGTTTACCAGTATTTTTTTGACTATGCAACATTGAATATGATCCACAAAGTTGAAATGGTGGATCATAACAAATTATGAATAACATGACAAAGAATGGAAATTCCAGAACACTTAATTGTGCTCATACAGAACCTGTACATAGACCAAGAATCAGTCATTTAAACAGAACAAGGTGATACCGCATGGTTTTAAATCAGGAAAGGTGTGCTTCAGGGTTGTATCCTTTCGCCATACTTACTCAATCTGTATGCTGAGCAAATAATCTGAGACGCTGGACTATATGAAGAAGAATGCTGCATCCGAATTGGAGGAAGAATCATTAACAACCTGTGATATCCAGATGACAAAATCTTGCTTGCTGAATGTAAAGAGGATGTGAAGCACTTATTGATGAAGATCAAAGACTACAGCCTACAGTATGGATTACACCTCAACATAAAGAAAACAAAAATCCTCACAACTAGACTAATGGGGGACATTATGATAAATGAAGAAAAGATTGAAGTTGTCAAAGAATTCATTTTGCTTTTATGCATAATCAACGCCCATGGAAGCACCAGTCAAGAAAGCAAATGATGTACTGCATTGGGCAAATCTGATGTAAAAGACCTCTTTAAAGTATTCAAAAGCAAAGATGTTACCTTAAGGACTAAGGTGCACCTGACCCAATCCATAGTGTTTTCAATTGCCTCATATGCATGCAAAAGCTGGACAATGAATAAAGAAGACCAAAGAAGAATTGATGCCTTTGAATTAGTTGTTGGTGAAGAATACTGAATATACCATGGACTAACAAAAGAATGAACAAATCTGTCTTGGAAATAGTACCACCATAATGCTCCATACGAGCAAGGATGGCAAGACTTCGTCTCACGTACTTTGGACACGTTATCATGAGGGACCAGTTCCTGGAGAAGGACATCATGCTTAGTAAAGTAGAGGGTCAGAAAAAAAGAGGAAGACCCTCAAGGAGATGGATCGACACAGTAGCTGAAACAATGGGCTCAAGCATAAAAACAATTGTGAGGATGGAGCAGGACCGAGGCAGTGTTCCGTTCTGTTGGACATAAGGTCACTATTAGTTGGAACTGACTCATAGGCACCTAACAACAACAGGATTAAATAGCCATACATATTATTTGAAATTTTTGTATAAATAGCTGAATTTATACAGAGTGATTTATTTCTACTTATCTAATATTCTTAATTAATTTTCTTCTATACTCAAATCATTCACATATGGAGGATTACAAAGTAGAGGAACTACAGTTGCAAGATAATAGAAATTATCCCTGTGGGAACACTACTGTCAGTTTTACTCACAGAATTTTTATAAATCAAAATTTGTTTTCCAATGAAATAAATATGCTAATGTGTAAACTCAAATGTATCAGTCATCTACTGAACAAAAACCATAGATTCTAAAGAATGAAACAAATTAGAGGCTTTGGGGATTAGAAAATACCTTATAAAAGTGACAAATAATTGTTCTAAAAGATAGCTAGAGTCAAATGTATTAAAAAAATAATTCGAAGATTTAATATAATGGGTTTTTCCTTCCATTTAATCCCTTCAGTGATGTGAATTTCATTAAAATGCCTTTTTAAAATGTGACATTTCCAAAATATTTATTCTACTTTAACTTCTATAAATTTTATTGTAGCTATGGCTACTTATTTTATAATTGCTGTGTTCCCCATATACTGCATGCTCTATTTTGTAAATGATGACTAATTATCAACATATATAGTCCCTTAGAAAAATCAGTAGCATAATTGTAGAGAGAGAAGGAGAGGAAACTTAAATGGAGATCAGGTTTTCAGGGTTATGGGTAAGTCATATTTTGGAGTGTAGGTTTTCTGATTTCTGGTCCAATGTTCTAGACACTAAGCACTATATGTCATTAATTAGTAGTAACATGAAATTATTGTGACCAAGGTTATTATTCACTCCTTCTACTAATGGAAATATAGCACTGTGCACTTTCACACTGAGGTGGAGATGTTCAGATTCAGAACAAATATATTATTCTGAAATCATATCCAAAAACTTGGTAACTGTTAACATACATATGAGCACTTAAAAAAGACTACGGATATTCCTTTAAACATCTCCCAGGATCCTCCCAAAATAAAAGTAACTAATTAAGCAATATCATGATAAATGGAGAAAATATTGAAGTTGTCAAGATTTCATTTTACTTGGAACCACGATCAATGCCCATGGAAGTAGCAGTCAAGACATCAAAGGATGTGTTTGTATTGGATTGGGCAAATCTGGTGCAAAAAACATTCTTTGAAGTGTCCAAAAGGAAAGATGTCACTCTGAGGACTAAGGTGCACCTGACCCAAACCATGGTATTTTCAATTGCCTGATTTGCATATGAAAGCTGGACAATGAATAAGGAATACAGAAGAAAAATTGATGCCCTTGAATCATGGTGTTGGCGAAGAATATTGAATATACCATGGACTGCCAGAAGAATGAACAAATCTGTCTTGGAAGAAGCACAGTCAGAAGGCAAGGATGGCGAGACTCCATCTCACATACTTTGGACATGTTATCAGGAAGGACCAGTCCCTGGAGAAGGACATCATGCCTGGTAAAGTTGAGTGTCAGTGAAAAAGAGGAAGGCCCTCAAAGAGCTGGACTGACACAGTGGCTGCAACAATGGGCTCAAGCATAACAACGATCGTGAGGATGGAGCAGGACTGGGCAGTTTTTCGTTCTGTTGTACATAGGGTCACTATGAGTCAGAACTGACTGGATGGCACCTAACAGCAACAACAACAACAGGGGAATAAATGAGAATGAAGTTAATCATTATATCCAAAAAATGTGGCTATAGTAATGATATCAATTATTGAGCATTCACCATAGGATAGGCATTTTATATTTATAACTTGTATTTTCCAGAGCTTCAAATCTGTCAGACAGATTAGGGAAAGCAATGATGGGTCAGCAAAAAATATATAAAATCCATTGCTGTGGAGTCAATTCCAACTCATAGAAATAAACACAAAATTCTACTAATTTCTGACTTCTGTTGACTATATAGAAAGTCTAGATCACCATTTGCATCCCCACCCATGTCTTCCATAATAAAAATATTATGATAAAGTTCTAAGAGTCTAAGTAATTTTTTCAGGTGTATTTTATGCAACTAGACTATGTCATTCAATGTTCATTTTTTCTTTGACTTACTTTGATAATGTCTCATTAGTCAGATAAAAGTGACTTTTATGCCTCTGATGCTTAATAAAAAGAGCTACCAAAAGTATCGTCCCTACTGCCCACTAAAGGTGCCATCTGTCGGTATCTATGCTGAGCTTCCTGAAGTTCTCATTTGAAAGCATGAGTTTCTATTCTGTGGTCCCTTTGCTTCTTGATTTTAGCTACCTCTCTGTCTTGATTTTTGTCCTGTTTGGTCTAATATCCCTAAGCCAGAAGTCTGGCCTCACTCGTGTCTTATTGACCTTGGCATGCTTCACTCCTGCTTCCTCTCCCAATAATAATCTAGTATACTGAGTTTGAGGGAATCTGGGGCTAATCAAGACAAGAGATATGCCCACAATACAGCATTGCATAACAAGTTATTTATTGGGACTACATGAACGGGGCAGATCCCCACAACAAGAGGTCTTCCAGAGGCAATGAGTGCTGGAAGCCACCAGGAGAGGAAAAAGATATGAAAAACCCTCAGGAAGAGGAAAAAAAGGTGGGGGTGGGGCTTATGTGCACCTTAGCAAGGTTCTCCTGAAGAAAGGTGGGGCATCTCTGTATCAGAGCTCCAAAGGCAATAACACCTTAGGGTCCTTATAACTGCAGGGTTTTATCTTATCTAGTGCTAGCAGAAGTTAGGTGCAGATTCACAAGGTATGTAAAGCAAGCAGGATCTAAGTGGCTAAAAATCTGCTTATTCGAGCTATTTTAAAAACAACTGGATATGTACAAATTTGAGTTTGACCACAGTAGGCTTTTTTGGGCTAATAGGTGTCAGCCTGCTAAAAGAAGTAAACAACTCAGGCCAATACACCAAAGCCATTTTTTACTCAATTATAACACCTAGACCACACATATCTCCCTCTAGCTTGAAACTTTGATGAGTGAAAATGGAGGAAAATGTGTTGAATTAAAACAGGAAAGTTTATTGGGTAAGGGTTAAGTATTAAGTTAAATAAAATTTTGTGTTTGAGTTGTTGTAGAATAAATGGTATACCTATGTAATTTACTATGGCCAGTGCTATGATTTGGTGGTTTTGCTGCAAGATTTCAAGTTGCAAATCAAATTCATCTTAAAAAACTGAGCTACATATATTTAAAGAACACAAGACTATGATTAAATTGATTCTAATAGTAAGCACCATTGTTTCAACTGGGAGGAAAAATAAGTCAACACCTTCACACAGAAGGGATGGTACCACTAAAATAGACTCTGTAGGGAAAGATTAGGATAACTACATCAAACAGAGAAAATAAAACGGCTAAAGCATAGTTGCAGAAAACCTAATAAGAAGAAATTGAGCCTAGTTAGAAAAGTTAAGCCTAAGAATAAGGAGGAATGTATTACTGCTATAAGATCAGACCTAGGCAAACTTAAGGGAGATAAACAGTAAATAAAGCAAATAAAAGGACAAAGGTAAGAATTCACAATTCAAGGTAACTGATGGGCAATCTCTTCTCCCTCTCAAAATCTCATTTGAATCACAGAAGAAATATAAAAAGACAAATGAATTCACAGACCTAATAGAGAGCTGAGAGTTATTAGCAGTTATAACACTGGCAAATTTCTGGAAATATAAGGTAGATATAAGATAATTAAAAAGAAAACCATGAGAAATGAGGAAACTGAAACCATTTACCAGTGATCAAAAGGGCATCCTAAAAGGTGAGTTGTTAAAGAAAAACCTTATTATCATCACAGAAACAGATGGATTAGGATCTCAAAATGGAAGCAGGATTTGAGTTTTATCATTAGGGTATCAATCAAAGGACTGCGAACCAGTTATGCTAGATCTCAGCATTGCTGCCAATGGCTTTTGACCTTGAATAGTAAAGTGGCAATTTGACACAGAAGTCCACCAACCAAGTTGCTGGGGTTGGAGATCAAAACAGGTCAGTGGCCCAGATAAATTCTGGATACAATGGAGTATATATATCCCACACCCAGAAAGAAAACTCCTTCAACATTCTAAAGAAAACTGACAATCAGAAAATCCCATCCAACACTCTTCCCTATCCAGCCATCAAAACGAAGCTTTCTATGATTACAATCTGAATTATTGACTGTAGGAAGAAATTTTAATTATGTTGATGATATCTCCACTGTCAATGCAATTCATTCCTGAGTCTTGTTAACAAATATGAAGAAACTACCATGAATCTACAATATATAAAGAAAACAATGAATGCAGTTGGGATATCCCACTGAACAGATGAATTAACTATTGAAGAAACACAGTACAAGAAAGAAAAATTTTATAATAATTATATTTAGTAATCTTAGGAATATTTAACAAGATATTAAGACTGATGCTGTTGCATGCATCGAAAGGATATGAAAAGATGTATTACTCATTCAGTGGGATTTTCTTGGGAAGGCAAGGCAGGAGCAATCTTGTCCAGGTAGTTTATTAGGGGAAAGCTGGTAGTTTTGGCTTTTATTGTGGCAAGGAGGTGGAGCCAGGATGAGACTTCCTAGGTGTGGACCTGTATTTGAGTGTCTGAACTTCTCACAGTTACTAAAGGAGAGCACACGTTGGTTTCTCAATGGCAAAAGGGAGAAGGGGGAAGAGTCAGGGCTTGAAAGCTGCCAACTATCAAACGTTAAAAATCGAGTCTTCCTATTATTGTGAAAATGCTACAAAGTTGGATAAGATATTTGTATAAAAATGACAATGAATTATTGTTCTGAATATCTAAAAATCCCTATGACCCAATAAGAAAAAGATAAATAACCCAACAGAACAATAGGCAAAATATATAAACCAGTGTTTAGCAGAAGAGATAGACTGAAAACTTTATAAACCCTATAGACATTTGAAAATATAAATAAACTCAATTGTAACCAGGGCACTGTAGGTAAAATGATGAATTATCTTTTATAAACACCATACTGGCAAAAATTAAGAAGTGAAACAAATACAAAGGTGACTAAGGGAGCAAAGAGAGGTCCTTTACATTGCTGATGTGAATAAAAGATAGTATAACCACTTTGGAAAACAGTTTGTCTTTACCTACTAAAAAGAAACATATTCACATGTTAAAAGCAAACACTTTCACTCATAGTTACAGGATATTATTAGTTTTATTGACACATTAGACCCACCTGAGAAGATTTTAAAACTGTTTACATTGAAACTTAATAATAGGTAAATCTAGAAGGTCTTGGGATTCAAGATTGATAATAAAAATCAATCGCATTTCTACATACTGGCAACAAACAATCAGAAAATTAAATCTAAAAATCAATACCATGCACAATATATAGAAAATAAAACACGTAAGGATAACTCTAATGAAAGTTGATCAAGACCTCGACTCTGAAAATTATAAAACTTTGTTGAGAGAAATTAGTGGTGACTTAAATAAATGAAGAAATATACCAGGATTATGGATTGGATTATTTAAATAATTTAAAGATATCAGTTTTCCCCCAAATTAATCATAGATAGAATGCAATTACAGACAATATTCTAGCAGGCTTAGCTGCCATACTGACAAACACTGAAGTTTATATGGCAATGTAAAGAAACTAGATAGAATATTCAAACATTATTGAAAAAGAAAAATGAAGTTTGAGGATTTATACTGACTTTAAGACTTACTATTAGAGAAGACAAAGTAAAGTATTGTAATGACATGTGCAAAGAGCTGGAGATAGAAAACCAAAAGGGAAGAACACTCTTGGCATTTCTCAAGCTGAAAGAACTGAAGAAAAAACTCAAGCTTCAAGTTGCAATACTGAAGGATTCTAGGGGGAGAATATTCAATGACACAGGAAACATCAAAAGATGGAAGGAATACACAGAGTCACTATACCAAAAAGAATTGGCTAATGTTCAACCATTTGAGGAGGTAGCATATGATCAGGAACCGATGGTACTGAAGGAAGAAATCCAAGTAGCACTGAAGGCATTGGCAAAAAACAAGGCTCCAGGAAGTGACAGAATACCAATTGAGATGTTTCAACAAACGGATGCAGTGCTAGAAATGCTCACTCCTCTATGCCAAGAAATTTGGAAGACAGCTACCTGGCCAATCAACTGGAAGAGATTCGTATTTGTGCCTAATCCCAAGAAAGGTGGTTGAACCAATTGTGGAAATTATCGGACAATATCATTAATATCACACGCAAGTAAAATTTTGATGAAGATAATTCAAAAGCAGCTGCAACAGTATATCGACACGGAACTGCCAGAAATTCAAGCCAGATTTAGAAGAGGATGTGGAACCAGGGATATCATTGCTGATGTCAGATGCATCCTGGCTGAAAGCAGAGAATACTTGAAAGATGTTTTCCTGTGTTTACAATTGACTATGCAAATGCATTCGACTGTGTGGATCATAACAAATTATGGATAACATTGCAAAGAATGGGAATTCCAGAACACTTAACTGTGCTCATGAGGAACCTGTCCATACATCAAGAGGCAGTCATTCGAACAGAACAAGGGGATACTATGAGGTTTAGAGTCAGGAAAAGTGTGTGTCAGGGTTATATCCTTTCACCATACCTATTCAGTCTGTATGTTGAGCAAATAATCCAAGAAGCTGGATTATATGAAGAAGAATGGGGCATCAGGATTGGAGGAAGACTCATTAACAACTTGCATTATGCAAGCTTGCTGAAAGTGAAGAGGACTTGAAGCACTTACTGATGAAGGTCAAAGACCACAGCCTTCAGTATGGATTATACATCAACATGAAGAAAATAAAAATCCTCACAACTGGACCAATAAGCAACATCATGATAAATGGAGAAGAGATTGAAGTTGTCAAGGATTTCAATTTACTTGAATCCATGATCAACACCCATGAAAGCAGCAGTCAAGAAATGAGATGACACATTGCAGTGGGCAAATCTGCTGCAAAAGACCCCTTTAAAGTGTTAAAAAGATGTCAGCTTGAAGACTGAGGGGCACCTGACTCAATCCATGATGATTTCGATCGCATCATATGCATGTGAAAGCTGTACAATGTGTAAGGAAGAATTGATGCCTTCGAACTGTGGTGTTGGCCAAGAATATTGAGTATACCAAAAGAATAAACAAATCTTCCTTGGAAGAAGTACAACCAGAATGCTCCTTAGAAGCAAGGATGGCGAGACTACATCTCACATACTTTGGACATGTTATCAGGGGGGATCAGTCCCTGATGAAGGACATCATGCTTGGTAAAGTACAAGGTCGGCAAAAAAGAGGAAGACCCTCAACGAGATGGACTGACACAGTGGCTGTAACAATGGGTTCAAGCATAAAAACGATTGTGAGGATGGCGTAGGACCAGGCAGTGTTTCGTTCTGTTGTACATAGGATCACTATGAGTCAGAACCAACCTGACAGCACCTAACAACAACTTTAGAGCTATAGTAATCAAGTTTGTGGTATGAGCAGAAAAACAAAAAGAGAGTCCATAAATAGTTTTACATATATAAAATCAAGTGATTTTTGACAGGCAATTAATGTAATTCAATGGGGAAAAAAAATCTTTTCAGCAAGCAGTGTGCTGAAACAACTGGCTAAAGAAGGGAAAAGGAAAACAAATCCACACCCCTTCACATACACACAAAAATTAATTTGTGATGAATCATAAATGTAAACAGAGAAGCAAAATTTATACAACTAGAAGAAAACACATTAGTGTTGTAGTTGAGCAAACTCATGAAGTATGAGTAAGAGTTTATGAGCCATAGAGAGGGAACAGAAGTCCAACTTAAAACTTACGAAAAGACACAAAAAAAAAGTTTAAAAACATTGTATTTCTGAGGAATGGTGAGCAATCTTGTATTTATTCAGCAAACAATTATGAAGTACTGTTCTGTACCACTCACTGTACTAAGTACAAAGGACGAAAAATGGAATACTGTACCGTAGAGTCCCTTTATATCAGAAACTCTCACAAAAAGGGGAAAAAAAGATATGGGGAATGATATATAATGCAATGAAATAAGTTCTATTAATATTATTTACAATTTACATAAAAGCAGTGATATCAGGACTTAATTCTATATTAATTTCTTATAAGTTGGTAGAGATTTTATAAGTGGACAAATTAGGTTTGTTAACTCAATGGAAGAACACTTCAATTAGAAGGAATTACATGTAAAAAGGTGCATAAGTGAGCAAGAGAGTGGGCTATTCACTAAACCACTAGCTTGAGGAAGAATAACGGTAATTGAGAATGGACATGAAAAGAGGGACATATCACAAGTGGCAAGTACACATGCTAAGAAACAATAATTACAATACATTAACCATTGAATGTTAACTTTACAAATTTTCTAATATTATAAAATTCTCTAAGGGATGTTGCATGTTTGCTGCTTTGCATATGAGGGAACAAGCTTAGGGAGTTTTGATACATACACATTAAGGATGATTAAGTCTTCTTGAAGAATTGACCCTTTTATCATTAAGTAATGCCCTTCTTTATGACAGTTGGTCTATGTTTAAGGTTTGCTGTAGCTGTAGTGGAAACCTTGGTGGGTAGTGGTTAAGAGCTACAGCTGCTAACCGAAAGGTTAGCAGTTCGAATCTACCAGGTGCTCCTTGGAAGCTCTGTGGGACGGTTCTACTCTGTCCTATAGGGTTGCTATGAGTCCCAATTGACTCCACAGCAATGGATTTGTTTTCTGTTTTGTTTTCTTTTTTGGTAGCTGTAGGTGCTATGGGCTTTAAATTTTCTAGTGTTTCTGTTTTTTTTTCTTCTCTACTATTATCTGCTGGCTTCTCTAAGAACTCCTCCGTAGACAGATTTTGTATCTTGCAACTCTTCAGCTGTAATCCAATGTTATTACTTCAGAGACTAGTTGAGATAGTAGTAAGGTATGAAAGAAAGGAAGATACATATTAATTTAAGATTAAAATCAATCTTCTAGTGGGCCTGTGTCCCCAGACTATGGCTTTCAAAAGCATTCCTTAGCTCAACCACCCACCTATTTAGGTGAGACAGGAAGGCTAGAAAAGACTGGAGTCAGAGTGGAATAAGGCTCTGATTAAGTCTTACCCAGAGCCCTGGTGGCTCAGTGGTTAAGAGTTTGGCACTAACCAAAAGGTCAGCACTTCAAATCCACCAGCCACTCCTTGGAAACCCTATGGGGCAGTTCTACTCTGTCCTATAGGATAGGTATGAGTTGGAATCCACTCTAAGGCAATAGGTATTTTAGTCTTATCTTTCACTAGTAGGCCTTTGTTATGGAAAATGCTTTGGGCATATTTCACTTGTTTACTGTCCCTTCTCCCTGCCAGAACCACTAGGGGATCCATCTTGAATCTTCACAAGAGAACCTAGTAGGGTTCCTGGAATTAACACCCAAAACACTGTGCAGACCCTCCTAAGGCTACTGCACCAAGAGTTTCTCTTCTCAAGCTAGTCCACACTCAGCCTCCAGCAATTGGTCAGAATTATGGTTTAAGTGTCCGTACCAGTTTATTTTGAAAACCCTGGTGGCATAGTGGTTAAGTGCTATGGCTGCTAACCAAAAGGTCGGCAGTTCAAATCCACCAGGCACTCCTTGGAAACTCTATGGGGCAGTTCTACTCTATCCTATAGGGTCACTATGAGTCAGAATCGACTCCACGACAACCGGTTTTCGGTTTTTGTTTTTTTTTCGTTTATCAGTTTATTGCTTCTATGGCTTCTGTTCCAGGAAAGTAGATCTCAGCTATGATTCTCTGGGTTTGTTTGTCTCCCCTAATTTCAAGGTGGTGGTTTTCTCTGCAACCTCACTTATCTGAGGGGATCAAGAAAAGTAGCTGATTTTCAGATAATTCAACTTTTTACTTGTGGGTATAAAGAGAGTGACAACTTCCAAGCTCGTTATAGGTTGGAGTTTAAATCAGAAATCTCTCATGTAGGGAGTTGTTATGCCCACAAAATTATCATTAAGTTTATTATTATTCCTCCAAAGCTATAATCTGTGGCATTAATACAGAATTACCAAAATTTTTGAGTATGACAGTAACATAAGAAACAATTTTTTGATTACTCTGGTGGCAAAGTGTAGAATGGTCTTACAGTCAGAAAGAGGTGAATGATAGGAAATTATTAGAAAAATAATTTTTGCGAGGCATAAGGTACGCTGGAAATAAAGAAAATAAAGAAATAAAGAAAAGTTGAAAGAAAGAAACATAGATATTTTATATATATACATATTTAAAGAGGATTATGTGGCAATAGCTAATGAAGAAGAACAATGGAAGGTGATGAAGGATTAACCTAACCACAGCAGCTCATAACCACAAAAGAATCTGAAAAGCTTAAAACAACAGGAAAACTACATCAAAGGAATGGGACAGAGTGCTCTAACAGGTTCAGTGGACTTACTTACCAAAACTAAATAATGATTTACCCCAGGAAGTGAGTTAAAGATCTACCCAATATCATACGTAGCCCATATACCAAATAAAAAACAACCATCATATGACAGATCCAGGATCCTGAGCTAAGACAACAAATTGTTAGAAAAGAAAAACAAGAAAAAGTCACCGAATCATGAACTTAGTTCTTTGTCTTTACTTTTTCTTTTTAATCTCACATAGATAATTCTTGTTTTTTTTGTACCTTAGATGAAGGTTTGCAGAACAAATAGTTTCTCATTAAACGGTTAGTACACATATTGCCCTATGACAATGGTTAACAACCCCATGACGTGTCAACACTGTCCTTTCTCAACCTTGGGTTCCCTATCACAAGCCTTCCTCTCCCCACCTGCCTTCTAGTCCTTTCCCTGGACTGCTGTGCCTCATTAGTCCCGTTTTGTTTAATGAGGCTGTCCAACCCCCAGCTGAATGGTGAACTTCGGGAGGGCTTTATCACTGAGCTAAAAGGGTGTCTGGGGGCAATACTCTCAGGGTTTCTCCAGTCTGTCAGGCCAGTAAATCTGGTGGTTTTTTGTGAGTTAGAATTCTGTTCTACATCCTTTTCCAGCTCTGTCCAGGACCCTCTATTGTGATCCCAGTCAGAGCAGTCAGTGGCGGTAGCCAGGCACCATCTAGCTGTACTGGACTCAGTCTGGTGGAGGCCATGGTGGCTATGGTTCATTAGTCCTTTGGACTAATCTTTTCCTTGTATCTTGTTCTCTTTGTTCTCCCTTGCTCCCAAAGGGGTGATACCAGTGGAGTATCATAGATGGCTGCTCACAGGCTTTTAAGACCCCAGACGCTACACACCAAGGTAGAATGTAGAACATTGTCTTTATAAAATGTGCTATGCCAATTGAGCTAGACGTTCCCAGAGACCATGGTCCCCACAGCCCTCTGCCCAGCAATTCAATCCCTCAGGGAGTCTAAAAGTGTCTATGGAGCTTCCATGACCTTTCCTTGTACAAGTTGTGCTGGCTTCCCCAGCAATGTGTACTGTCTTACCCTTCACCAAAGTTACTACTTATCTATTTAGTTCCCCTACCCCCCGCCACATCCGTCCCATCCCTCGTAACCAACAAAGATTGTTTCTTTTTGTGTGTAAACTTTTACTTGAGTTTTTACAGTAGAGGTCTCATACAATATTTGTCCTTTTGTGTTTGACTTATTTCACTCAGCATAATGTCCTCCAGTTTCATCCATGTTATGAGATGCTTCAAAGATTCATCATTGTTCTTCATCTTTGTATAATACATCATCGTGTGTATGTACCATAGTTTGTTTATCCATTCATCTGTTGATAGGCATCTATGTTGTTTCCATCTTTTTGCTATTGTGAACAGTGCTTCAATGAATATGGGTGGGCATATGTCCATTAGTGTGATGGCTCTTATTTCTCTAGGATATACTCCTAGAAGTGGGATTGCATTTTGCAGTGCTTTATTTTATTTTATTTTTTTTGTGGTGTTGACGTTTTCTTTGTTCCTCTTATTCTCCTGTGCTGAGTTCCTTTTGTTTGTGGATTTTTTTTTTTTCATTTCTTTTGTTTTTGTAGGTTTTGTTTTTACTGAGACTTTATGTTTTTCTTCTTTATTTTGATGAGTAGGTTTGTTAACTTTCTTTGTGGTTACCTTGAAATTTACCCTTATCTTCCTGGATTTGTACCAGTCTATTATTACTTGGTATCGCTTGACTTCCTCTCCACTGGAAGGTTCTATACCCACACCATTTATTCCCTCTTTTATTGTTCTGATGCTGTTGTAGTTTGCAGATTAACCTTTCTGGTTCCCTTTTGTAATTCTTTTGGTTTTGCATAGTCCTTAAGAGTTCATTTTCTAGGTTGGTATCTGGCTAATACAATCTTTTGTCCTATATTCAGCCTGTGGTCTGATATTGTTTGTTCTCAGACAGAAGGACTCCTTTTAATAAGTCTTGTAAATTCAGTCTGGTTTTTACATAGTCCCTTAATTTCTGTTTATCTGGAAATGACCTAATTTCACCATCATATTTGAATGAGAGTTTTGCAGGATATATTGTTCTTGGTTTGCAATTTTTTTCTGTCAAGGTTTTAGATATGTCATCTAATTGCCTTCTTGCCTCCATGGTTTCTGCCAAATAATCTGAGCTTAGTCTTATTGTTTCTCCTCTGTATGTGACTTTTTGTTTTTCTTGAGCTGCTCTCAGGATTCTTTGTTTGTCTTTGGTTTTAACGAGTGTGATTATGATATGCCTTGGTGATTTTATTTTGGAGTCTATCCTATATGGGGTTCATTGAGCTTGAATGGTCAGCTTTTCATCTTTCATGATATTGGGGAAGTTTTCTGTCAGCAATTCTTCAATGATCCTCTATGTGTTTTCTGTTTCTTCACCCTTGTTCTGGAACTCCGATCACTTGCAGATTTTTGCTTTTGATTGTATCCCACATATTCTCAGGGTTTCTTCATTTTTCTTCATTCTTTTTTCTGATTTTTCCTCACAGAGTTGTATCCAAGTGTTGGTCTTCAATTTTGCTGATCCTATCTTCCATAGTTTCAAACCTGCTCCTCAACCCTTCTATGATGCTGTCCATTTCTGAAATCTTGTTTATCTTTTGGATTTCTAATTGTTGTATTTGTATGTTTTCTAGTTGTGAATTTATTTTAGGATTTTGTTCCTGTATTATTTCCTTGAATTCTTCTACTTTTTGTCTGTATTTTCCATGAATTTGTCTATTTTTTCCTCAATTTTGTCTGCTTTTTGCTTCAACTGTTGAATAATTCTGAATATTAGAGACTTGAATTCCCTATCTGTTAGGTCTAGTGCCTTTTCTTCTACCTGAAGGTCATCTGGTGTTTTATTTTGGACACCTACTGGAACTATCCTGTCCTGTTTTTGTAAATGTTTTTATATTGTCTGCTGTCTTCAGGGCATTCAGTGGTTATTTTCCTCATTTATTGATTGTAGATTTGTTTGTTTTGTCCTGCTTTTTTGTTTTATTTGGTTATGTCTGAGCAGGTGGGCTGTGTGTTCTTTGTTGTTTGCTCGTCTGTGGGCACAATATTTTTCACCTCCTTCTCCAATGGGCAAGATCAGTCACTCAGGTATGCTACAGCAGGGCAGGTCCAGCTGAAGAGGAGTTTCTGGGATGGGTTGTTTGTGACACGTACAGGGCTGACAGTGCAGACTGGGAATCAGTGCAGGGCAGTTTCCAGTAGGCCGTGCCTATGCTGCTTGGGAGTGTGATGTTCAGCGCATGGTGCAGGTAGGCAGGAAGGAGGGGGTAGATTGTGATGTGTGGAGCTAAGATGGGTATGGGAAAGACAATAGAGAGGAGAGAGGAACAGGAGCCAAAACATACACACAAACAAAAAAAGACTGCTAAGGGAGCTTGCTATTGAAGTGGAGAGATGAGAGACTG
>NW_004443979.1:525142-544114 GCF_000243295.1 Trichechus manatus latirostris
ATCACAAGGACCTTTCTCCAGAGCTGACACAGAGAGAAAGCCTTCTCCTAGAGCTGATGCCCTGAATTTGGACTTGTAGCTTACCGGACTGTGAGAGAATGGATTTCTCTTTGTTGAAGCCATGCACTTGTGGTATTTCTGTTAGAGCAGCACAAGATGACTAAGACAACCAGTCATAGTCTGTAAGTAATTTACTCATAATGAATCAGTCAAAAGTGTATAAAAAGTACTTATAGTTTGTACTTCTTTGGATTTTGGTCTGTATATAGCCTAAGTGCTTGCAGCCAATTTCTCATCTTTGTTTTCTTATATGTCACTATAAAATCCATTTGTTGCAGAAGGCTTTGGTGAAAGTTGTTTCACTACCACCAAACTAGTCATTTAACATTCTCATTTGGGCATGACAATTATATGAAGACTCTTCAAAATGAAGTAACAACTACATTCTTATATATCATCAACAATATCCAGATTGTCTTGCAACCTTAAAATAATAAAAACCAACATGGAAGCCTCATAGACACATTCAAACTCTCTGAGGGATTGAATTACTGGGCTGAGGGCTGGAGGGACCGTGGTCTCTGGGAAAATCTAGTTCAATTGGTATAACATAGTTTATAAAGAAAACGATCTACATCCTACTTTGGTGAGTAGCTGTCTGGGGTCTTAAAAGCTTGTGAGTGGCCAGCTAAGATACTCCACTGGTCTCACCCCATCTGGAGCAAGGGAGAAAGAAGAAAACCAAAGACACAAGGGAAAAATTAGTCCAAAGGACTAATGGACCACAACTACCACTGCCTCCACCAGACTGAATTCAGCACAACTAGACGGTGCCCAGCTACCACCACCAACTGCTGTGAGAGGCATCACAATAGAGGGTTCCGGGCGTAGCTGGAGAAAAATGTAGAACAAAATTCTAACTTATAAAAAAAAGACCAAAGTTACTAGTCTGACAGGGACTGAAGAAACCCCGAGAGTATGGCCCTCGGACACCCTTTTAACTGAAGTAACTCCTGAGGTTCACCCTTCAGCCAAATGTTAGGCCAATAAAACAAAATGACACTAAATGGGTACACCAACCTAGAGGCAAGGACGAGAAGGCAGGAGGGAACAGGAAAGCTGGTAATGGGGAACCCAAGGTCAAGAAGGGGAGAACGTTGATACATCATGGGGTTGCCAATCAATATCACCAAACAATGTGTATTAATTGTTTAACGAGAGACTAATTTGCTTATGGGCGTGGGTGGTGCAATGGAGTTGGCCATCTGGAAGGGCTGACCGCCCCCCTGATGGTAAGCCACCGCACACTTGACATGACTGATCCTTTTGGGATCTCACTTACAGCGTTATTGGGAGGAGGGTACTTTAACAATGATCCAGGGCGACTGCAATGCAGTGTGGGAGTCAGGCCGGAAGCAGGTTTACCAACAAGTGCCAAGCAAGCTTTCGTGGAAAGAGCATCAGCCTCGGAGGTGAGGCTACTTGCCAGCTGAGCCCCTCTAGGCACTCTCTGGCCTCAGTTTCTCCATCTGTACAGCAAGAGGTTTGGGCTAGTTGCTCCTGTGAAGCCCTTGGCATCTTCTGGGCTGGCCCGTCCTAAGTGCACAGTGAGCATCTGTGGGGCTAAAGGCTGTGTACACTGCCTGGTTTCCAGGTCACTCAGAGACTAAGAAGGGTAAAAGAAAAAAAAAAATTGCCTCCAACACTCACACATACTCACTGTTGGTATAAACAAAGACATGTTTTTACAATTTACTAGCCCCATTCCAGAACTAGTTAAACTGTTGTTGTGATGGTTAAGGTCATGTGTCAACCTGGTTAGGCCACGATTCTCAGTGGTTTGGTAGAATGATGTAATCACTTTCCGTGATGTGATCTGTTGTGGCCAACCAATTAGCTGAAAAAGGGTTTCCTTTGGGGTGTGGCCTGCATCCAATATATATGGATGTTCTGGCAAAGCTGGCTCTTTCTTAATCCTGTATCCAACTTGTCATTGTCTGACCTTGGGTTCTTGGGATCTTACCTGCCAATTTTGGGGTTGTCAGCACCTGCAACCACATGAGTCAGGAGAAGCCTCTAGCCTGATGCCTGACCCATGGATTTGGGACTTGCCAGCTTCCGCAACTGCATGAGGCGTTTCCTTGAGATAACACACTCTCTGTCTCTACATATACACACACACACACACACACACACACACACACACTATATATATACACACACTTCAGTGGTTTTGTTTCTCTAGAAAATCCAGCCTAAGGCAGTCATCAAGCACAGGATTTCCAAGTAAATTTTGATATGATATTGTTATAACACTGTAACTCTATAACTATCAAATTCTATGAATAACTTACATACATTTCAAAATTTAGAAATACATGTAATGTCAAATTTAAATTTGAAAGCCAGTTTTTATCTTATTATAAATAGTATAAGTGGTAAATCCCTTTTTCTCAAACTGAGAAATAGTATCTGTCATTTTACAAATTGCATTGTAACTATATCCCTTTAAAGGCAGCTTTATTACCTATTAGGTAACAATTTAATTGAAACCAAAGCATAGAATCTAATGTCTTTCAACTAAGATTCAAAATACTGTAAACTGTAATAAGACAGACAGTTTTTTCTATTCAATGACGCAGGAAGTTCCAGCTTATTAGAAGTGCATTTATTCAATGCTTAGGGAGTTTCTAACTGAATGTAGACAAGCAAAAAAAAAAAAAAAAATAGCCAGAGCAAATGTCAAACAGACTCTCCTTATTAGAAACTAATTGCCTGTTTGGATGCCTTTATCATCTCGAACAAGTGCGAAATGAGCATTGCTGATGTGTGCATCAACACTGTAGAATCTAAAATAATTTTCCCTGTAGTTACTCTGGATATCATCCAAAACCAACTGAAGACAAAAAAGCCATTGCAAAATTTGATTCTGAAGGAAAGTCTATTGATAAAGCTTATTAATTTGCATAATCAAATAAAATTAACAGAAGGTAGTCACTCTCAAGCACTAAAAAATTAAACCCTATCTTCTGCTTAACCTACAAAATACTAAGTGTGACCCTAATACTCCACAACATGTTTTCTCCTTTTCAAAATGGCCAGTTGAGAGCTTGACATAACTAACACCATGATGAACCTATAAGTTTTTTCTGCCTGCCTTCTCCTTTCTGCATACTTTTGTTAATGACTTTGTTTTGTTCTGTCTGGCTGCTGTGATTTACGACCCCCTACATAAAGATTAAAGCCCAGAAGTCCAGTCTGTAAATCTTTAGCCTGCTAAGGAGATGTCCAGCATGTATCTCTTTAGCCTGATAAGGAGTCTCTTGCAGTTATCTTGAAATGTGTAAATCATCTGGCCATCTGTGGGCTACATGTCAAAAAAACATTTCTAACCCTTGTAACAGTCACATATAAGCCCTAATGTAAAAATGCCTTTTGGGACTCCATAAAGACAGCCTGCATTGCTGTCGGACTCTCCATTGGTGTCACCTCCTAATAAACTTTCTCTCTCTTTCTGACTTGGAGTACATTTCATTGGCTCGACTGCTCCGGGGCATGGACCCTAACTGGGCAACAAATTTTGCCACCCAACATGAGGCTCGAATTACTCTGGCCCTGGTTCCATCTCCCTAAGGACGGAGCCCCCAGGAAGGACACAGGAAGAGAGAAGATGCACCCGTCCTTGAGTTGTGAAGGTGTCTCAACCTGTGGTGGCCTAGAGGTCTGGCAACGGGAGAGGGGTCCACAGCAGTGAGCTCTGGATGGAAGGAGAAAGTTCAGCCATGTTACAGTAGGCATTTGGGCTTTGGGTTGTAAATCCTCTGTAAAAGCCACAGGTGGCATTGGTTCTCATAGACTCCCTCCAAGAATGGGTGACTAGGTCCCATAAGGTTAGATGAGAGACCCCTGAGGTTCCCCGTTGCAAATGGGTACCCAGGGAAGTAAGGTTCCAGCTGAGAGTCCGTTAGGTCGTATTCTTTCTAACTGAATGTCTTAAAGTATGTGTAATCAAATGTGGCCTCAATACCAGCTCCCTGATGGGTTCAACTGGCCTTTAAATGGTTCTAGAGATTTCGTTACTATTCTGCAACTTGACTTGTTTTGTACTGTAACTAAAATGGGATGAAGAATTATATAGAGAGTGTTTTATGACATTATGGCATGAGAGAAAAGATAAAACCTCTGTTTTAGCCTCTCGTGCAAGCAAATGATGATGACGGGATAAGAGATAAAGAACTGGAGGACATTCTTCTCATTCCCCTACTCTCAGCACCTATTCGTGACCCCTCCCAGGGGTATCAGAAGATGAGTATGGGAAGGCATTAAAAGGGGAGCAGGGGAGGTGAGACAGATACGGTTTCCCCACCCCATGCTAGGAGTATAGTACAATTTGGCCCAGTTCCCATAGGAGGGCTTTAGCCATTCCGGGAGGTGCCAGTCCCCCCTGCAGAAGGGCCACCTCAGATGATATGGGTTCATACTCTGTTCCAGGCTTCTGATTTGTACAATTGGAAGCGAAACCTTCTAGAGTATCGGTCAAACCCACGTGCCACGACTGAACATTTTTCTCACATTTTCGCTACCCACCATCCTACAAGGGCAGGTTGTCAGACTTGATTAGATGCATTCCTCACCTCAGAAGAAAGACAGATGGTCTTAGCAAAAGAAAAAGAAAAGGCAGAAGAAAAATACAATGAGGAAGGGGCTGTAGCTGGAGTACCAGCAGATAAAGTGGTACTGGCTAAGGAGCCAAGCTGGGACCCAAATAGTGCAGAAGGCAGATAGAGTCTCATAGTTTACCGAAGGTTTCTCCTGTATGGGCTAAAGCATGGGGCACCTAGACAGATAAACTTTAGTAAGATCAAGGCGATCATTCAGGGGTCAGAAGAAAACCCATCATCCTTTCTGGAATGACTCATGACAGGATTCCATAAATATACAAACATCGATCCTGAAATGTCCCAGAATGGTCCTCTGATCAGTACGACTTTTATTGGGCCGAGTGCCCCTGATATCCAAAGAAAATTACAGAAAGTAGAAGGAGGACTAGGGACCCTGTCTTTAACTTAATTGGTTGAAATTGCATTTAAGGTTTTTACCAACAGAGATTAGGTAAAAGAAGCCGAGAAAAAGAAAAAGACCAGGACATGAAGAAAAAGGCTAATCTACTGGCTGCTGCTCTAGGATCGTCTGCAGGAAGACTACGAGACCAAGGTAAGGACGAGCCCCAACTAAAGAAAAATCAATGTGCATTTTGCAAAGAGGAGGGACACTGGAAGAATGAGTGCCCTAAAAGAAAGAAAGGAAAAGGGCCAGGGAAGATTGAAAGGGGGTAGAAGCTTTTTCAAGGAATTATGAAAGAGCAGGAGGAGGACTCTGAATGACAGAGACCAGGGGAGAAAACTTTTGATTTACCTCCTACCAATACCCTGGTAAAAGTTATGATAGGACAGCCAGTAGACTTTTTGGCTGATACCAGAGCAGCCTTCTCAGTACTCATCCAGAAGCTTAAAGGGACTGCCTTGACCAGCAGTACTCAAGTTGTTGGGGTGACTGGAAAAGAGGTGACTAGATGCTTTTTGCACCCAATGGACTGTGAAACAGGAGAAACTAAGCTATCCCACCAGTTTCTATACATGCCTGCATGCCTGGTCCTCTTTTTGGGGTGAGATTTCCTAAGTAAAGTGCATGCTAAAGTCTCTTTTGATGAAAAAGGCTTGTCTCTGACGGTACCGCCACCAAATGCCTGGAAAGTGCAAGCAGCTCTCTTAGCCCTCACCCAGCTGGTGCAATCCCCAGTGTCTATCTCACCCGGGGTTGAAAGAGTGATTGATGCCGTAGCCCCATGGGTTTGGGCCAATGGCCAGCCAGGGTGAGCTCCGACTGTCTTCCCTGTGATCGTGGTGCTGTTACCCAGTGTCATGCCTTCTCAGATTAAACACTATCCACTAAGAGTTGAGGCTCGTCTGGGACTTCCAGGACTAATCATTCAATACCTAGAGCGGGGACTGCAGGGAGAATGTTGATCCTCATTCAACGCTCCTGTTCTGCCGATGAAGAAGGCGTCAACCAGTGAGTACCATTTTGTTCAAGATCTGCAGGCTTTTAGCAAAATTGTGAACACTACACTCGGTAGTCCTGAAACCATATACCCTACTATTGGGCCTCCTACCTTCCTGTACTCATTTTACCATTTTGAATTTAAAAGACACTTTCTTTTGTATCCTGCTGGCCACTGAGAGGCAGCTGATCTTAGCTTTCGAACGGGAAGGGGACAAATGAAAGAAACAGTTCCGTTGGACTTTGCTACCCCAAGGGTTGAAGAACTACCCTACTATTTTTAGAACATCACTGGCCCAAGATTTAGAGCAGTTACCTCCCCTCAACTGAGGAGTGGTCCTGCAATATGTATGACCGCCTGATAGGAAGTGAGTCTGAAGAAGACTCTGTTACAAATACTGTGACTGTCTGAAATTTCTTGGCCAAAGGTGGATACTGGGTGTCCCTAGGAAAGTTACAAGCTAACCTTACAGAGGTAAAATACCTAGGTTTCTTCATTTCCCAAGGGCAAAGGCACTTACCACCTGAAAGGATAGAAACCATCTGCTGCCTACCCCCTCCTAAGACTCTAAACAACTCAGAGGATTCTTAGGAATGGTGAGTTTCTGTTGGATCTGGATCCCTAATTTTGGGGTCTTAGCACAACCTTTCTATCAGGCTACTCAGGGGGTGGAGAGAGATCCTTTCGAATGGACTCCTGAGTGTCAAGGAGCTTTTAGTGATTTGAAGTCCCAGTTGATGAAAGCCCCAGCCCTAGGGCTGCTGGGTTATTGAAAACCCTTTGAATTATATATAGATGAAAGAAGAGGAGTAGCCGTTGGTGTATTAACAGTTTTCGGGACCATGGAGACGCCCTGTCACCTATTTCTCTAAAAATCTGGACATTGTCTCAAAAGCCTGGCTAGCCTGCCTCTGGGCAGTTGCCACAGCTAGCATTATCGTACAAGAGGCTAACAAATTTACTTTGGGACATGATACTATCGTGTTTGTCCCTCACTCAGTGACTGTAGTATTGGAACAAAAAGGACTTTCGTGGCTAACCTCCAGTCAGCTAGCACTATATCAAACCCAGCTTTTGAGGGGATCAAATTTGACTTTACAGGTCAGTTTATGGCTAAACCCAGCCTCCATGTTACCGTTTAACCTCCAAGAGGAAAATATTCATAACTGTATTGAGGTCCTCGATGCTATTTATTCAAGTTAACCTGATCGGCAAGATGAACCCCTGTTTGACCCAGATAATAACTGATTCACTGATGTTAGCAGTTTTGTGCAAAAGGGAGTCTGGTGTGCAAGGTATGCAATTGTCTCTTCATCCGCTGTTATTAAAAGCAAACCCTTACCAGTGGGCACCTCAGCCCAGAAGGCCAAAATCATTGCCATGATAAGAGCCTTGGAATTGGCAGAAGGTAAAAGAATTACAATATTCACGGATTCCAATTTCATTTTTAAAGCGCTGCATGCACATGGAGCCTTGTGGAAAGAAAAGCGTCTCTTGAACGCAGAGGGCAAAATTGTTAAATGTGGAACTGAACTGTTACAACTTTTGGACGCTGTCCTAAAACCCCAGCAGGTGGCAGTAGTGCACTGCTGAGTTCACCAAAAAGGGAAAGCTTTGAGTACCCGCCCAATTGGTGCTCTCCTTCTAACCAGCTCCAGGCCAGATGAAACTCCCCAATACATTCAAGAAGATCTACAGAGAGCCCAAGACTAGGGTGCCACCCAAGAGAGGACTGGAAACACACCCGAGGGTAAGATTTTCATCCCTGCCAATCAGGTTTTTAATTTGATTTTTCATTTACATCAGGCTTCACATTTTGGGAAAGCAACCATGTTTGACTGGGTAACAAAACATATTGTAGAAAAGCTCATTACAGCCATTCACCACGTGGTTGGCACTTACTTACTTTGCGCTGTCAGTAATCTAAAGACTTATGGGCCCAAGATTTACAGCCCTCAAGGAATAGACCCTTTCCAGGTGAAATATGGCAAATTGACTTTTGTGAAGTGTTCAAAACCAAACTTCGGATGAAATATTTACTGGTGCGTGTAGATTCTTTTTCAGGATGGGTAGAAGCTTTCTCCTGCTGGACTAAGATGGCTAGAGAGGTAACCAAGGTCCTTCTGAAAGAAATCATCCCCTGCTTCTAGCTTCCAAGAGGTCTCAGTAGTGACAATGGCATCCATTTTGTATCTACAGTGGTACAACAGGTTTCAGTTGCTTTAGGAATAAAGTGGAAACTCAACACAGCATGGAGACCTCAATCTAGTGGAAAGGTTGAAAGAATGAATCAGACCATAAAACGTCATCTTAGTAAACTGTGCTAAGAGATCGGCCTGTCATGGATGGATGTTCTTCCCCTAACCCTCCTCCAAGTCCATATTGTACCCTGGGGAAAACATAAAATCAGTCCTTTTGAAATACTTTATGGGAGACCATATTGTCTCAACCAACTCTCCCCGCAGTCCTCCACACAGCCCCCTAATGTGATGATGTCTAAATATTTGCTTTCTCTAACCAAAATTCTTTCCCAGTTACATCGGGCAGTGTGGATCCGGCAGAATTTCCCTCTTGAGATAGTTGCACACTCTTTCCAGCCAGGCAACCAGGTGCTCCTTTGAACATGGAAGGACCTCCTGTTACAGCCTAAGTGGACTCGACCCTTCATCGTACTACTCAGCACTCACACAGCCGTGAAGCTTTCAGGAGTTAAACCATGGATCCATCATTCCCACCTCAAGCTCTGCCCAGCCTACAGTGACAAGAAGGAGTGGAAAGCCCAATCAGTCGACAGCCTGAAATTAAGACTTTCTAGGGTTAAAAAGTAAAAATGTTTTTGATACTAGCTTGGGTGGGATTACTATTAGGTACCAGAGAGCCTTCCACCTGGGGAATCCTTATCCCGGAAATAAACACTACCCTTGACCCCTTGTTAAAAGATGAAAATTTTTAGATCTATATTGCTAGAGAGGTGTTAAACATTACTGATTTCTGTCTGGACGGGGGGTTGCATGCCAACTCTGCCCTCAAGTCCTGCCTCACAGGGGTTTGTACTCCACTAGAGGCATTGAGGAATTTCACCATTTTTAAACACATAAAGAAAGAGTTACAGTATTCTGATATTTATAGTTGGGGGCCTGTTATAAGATTCAAAGACAAGAGAAATGTATACTCCTCAGGTTTCCTTGATAACTAATGCCTCTACCTGTGTGATGTTCTTAAAATGTCAAACGAGCTGTGTGGATTTAGGAAGAAACAACCACATGAGTTGTGGTGTCATTGACAGAGTGACATGTGCAACTGCTCATGTTAAGCTTCCTTCACATTGGTTTCTACTCTGTGGAACTACTGCTTATTCTTATATCCTTGCTAATGCTACCAGTGGACCCTGCTCAATGGGGCGTTTGGCTAGGAACTTGCCTCAAAAGAGATTCCTCCGAAATAGGGTCATTAGAGAACTTGTCTTAGATGCAAACTGTGATGATAATTTACACTTGCTAATAAAGCTGAGTATGTCTCCCTTGCTACAATCTTGGTTGGTGTAGGGCTTATCGAGAAACAGAACATCTGGCTGGACCCACTACAAAATCACTGAATGCCACATCCCAAGCCATAGGTGCTATTAGCCAGGAACTAGGACAGTTCAGGGAAGCTTTTTTAGAGTATAGGGCCACTATAGACTACGTGCTTCTGCAACACAACCATGGGTGTCAAGAGTTCAAAGCGATGTGTTGTTTTAACCTTATTGATAACTCTGAACTCACTGAACAAAAAGTGAATTATGTAAAAGATGAACTACAAAAAGTAAAGATTCATGAAGGATTTGATTTTCCTTGGCTGACCTCTCGGCTTCCAGATCTTACCTGGCTAAAAGCCTTATTCATTAGTAGAATTGGATTGGTTGCTACAGGCCTGTTAATCTGTTGTTGTCTCCAATTTATGCCTATATGTGGGATGGCATTCTCTGTCCCGAATCAGACTGTCAAACCCATTGCAGGCAAAAGGCCTAATCCTTTCACTTGAAACTTTCTAAACTACAAGAATAGGTTGAAACTTGGGAGAGGTGTGTATGGTCACCCAAGCTTCAAAAGGGGTGAATATGTGACCCTAATACTCCATAACATGTTTTCTCCTTTTCAAAATGGGAAATCAAGAGCTTGATATAACTAACACCATGATGAACCTACAAGTTTTCTGCCTGCCTTCTCCTTTCCACATACTTTTGTTAATGACTTTGTTTTGTTTGCCTAGCTACCTGTGACTTACGATCCCCTGCATAAAGATTAGAGCCCAGATGTCCAGTCTGTAAATCTTTAGCCTGATAAGAAGTCACTTGTAGTTATCTTGTAATGTGTAACTCATCCAGCCATCTGTGGGCTACGTGCCAAAAAGACACTTCTAACCCTTGCAACAGTCATATAAGCTCTAATGTAAAAATGCCTTTTGGGACTCAATAAAGACAGCCTGCACTGCTGTCAGACTCCCTGTTGGTGTCACCTCCTAATAAACTCTCTCTCTCTTGCTAACTTGGAGTACGTTTCATTGGCTTGATTGCTCCAAGGCACAGACCTTAATTGGGCAACTTAAGTATGTTTTAACTATTTAGATATCTGAATTTGTCAAATCCAATGTGAAATTTGAAAAAAAAAAAACAAATCCACAGACATTAATTTCAATTTAGAATTTTCAATATTTCGATGACAAAAAGATTTATTTTAAATTATTTTTTAAAATAAAAATACATAATTTAACTACAGTAAAACCTGAAAAAGCTGGAATCTGTGTAAGGCAAAAATCTGTCGAAGAAGGAAAACTCAAGTATTTTCCACTAATACAGAGTGATAGAAAAGCGGTAAGACTGCATGCACCCTGTCAAAGGTGGAAGACTTCCAAGACTCAGAAAAACAAAGCAGTCCTGTTGAGTTCTGGCTCTTACAGGTTTCACTGTATAAAGTACGATGTTCACCTAGTACCATTTCTTTGTATAGATCTTGACTGTAATAAATTGATGATAACTTCTGTTTTATAGTTCTACACAAAGGAAAATTCCACAATCTCCCTTAGTTATTTATTCCAAAAGATTTCAACCTTCATTAAACATACCTTAGTGCTTCTTTTTGTTTAATTTATTTGGAAATTATGACCTAAGTTGTTTATTTAATAATATTCTCATATGTAATTGTATTTCTCTCTTTTGAGATGGTAACCTCTGTGAGAGCAGCAACCATATTTTTATTTATTTATTTATTCAGTTATACAAGTATTGAATAAGCACTTAACCTATGCCAGGCATTTAACTAGAAATTGGGCTAACATAATGAGCAAGAGAAAAAGAGTCTTTGAAATGGGAGGGTTTATTTTACACTTCTTTGAACCCTCTAATTTGATAAAGTTAGAAGGAATTTTTTAATATTTATTTTTAAATCTCAAGTGCCACACATTTAATTTTAACACTTTTCTTCTGATATTAAATAAAAGGTAGTGTTGCTTTTCAAATATTAAGATATTAATAAAATGAACAAAATTGATTTAAAGTATTAACTATGATGAATGAAAATTCTTATATTTGACATAAAAAGACTTAAATCTAGTTTGAATTTTCTGAAAACTATTTTTTATTTTTCTTATAATAATAGAGAGTAAATGGATTAGAATTTTAGTGTTTTAGTAGAAGAGATTTGAAATGTTCATTTAGACCACTTATACATACAACAGAATTCAGATTTTGTCTACCTCCTTGTTGTTGTTGCTTTCTTATTTATGTCATTTTTTAACTCTGGAAATACCATCCTCTTCGAATTACACTCCATAAAATGAAAGAGAAATCTATGACTTTATAAAATTTTGGAAAGGGAATGTCTTCCCTTTCATGCCAAGGAAAAGCAACAGAGGTTACATGGGGTAGGGTAATAGAACTGGTTGGGTAAAGAAAAGAGTGTTGGGCCATCATAAAAGAGAAGCACAACACAGAAACATCAGTAGTCAGTTGATTGATAACTATTTGGTTAATGGGATAAAAACAAAAAAACCTCTTTGCTGTTGAGTAGATTCCAACTCACAGTGCGACCCTATAGGACAGAGTAGAATTGCCTCATAGGGTTTCCAAGGAGCAACAAGTGGATTTGAACTGCCGACCTTTTTGCTAGCAGCTGAGCTCTTAATCACTGCACCACCAGGGCTCCAATAATATAAAATATACCTACTTATAAATTTGATTATAATCTAAAACACATCCATGGGTATTCATTCATTAATTCTTTATGGTAGGACTAAGGTCTTTTCTTTGAGTATATAATTCACAGGCATGGATTCTACATTGTCTTATATAAAAAATGCTAATTCTACATCCTCCTTGGGTTTATTTAAGAATAGTTGCAAAGAAATCGGAATGCAGAATCCTTGTGGATTATGAATTTTTTGCCCAAACTTTTACCATTCCCTGACCAGAACTAATTTGAGTGTATGTGTGTGTGATTAATCTCTTTGGAATAATTCCAAAGCATTCAACTTAACTGCTGTAGACACAAGTTTTTTGCATAATAAACTTTCATCAGTTTATGCAATAGTTAATTAAATTACATGATTATAATGAGCTAACATTTATTGACTGTTCTTATTGCCAAGTTTTCATAGTAAATACTCTTTACGTTATTCTAAATGATTAATTTATGTTAACACATTTAATCCTCACAAGAACCTGATGATGTAGTTACTTTTATTAGCTCCACTTTATAAATGAGGAAATACTACGACTCAGGAAGTAACTTTCCCAAGACCGTACACTTAGTTCATGACAAACCGGGATTTAAACACAAATACAGTAGTCTGACTCCAGAGTCATGCTTTTCACCACTGTGTTGTGTTACCTCCTAACTGGCATGCAAAGGTTTGGAAACAGGTGTGACTTGTTAAGCATGCAGCTCAAATGGTGGTGCCCATGAAACCAAGTGTTGCAGAGAGTAGCTTACCATCACCAAAAATTCAGCATACCTTAGATCCTAATCAGTAGTCAGCATGCTTATGGAGAGAAAGGAAGTATACTCATTAATTGAGCAACCTGTTAAGTGGAGGTTGGTTATACTAGATCTTCACTGTAGTCACATTATGGGGATATTTTTCTAAAATGTATTTGAGTAAAGGAAAGATTACGATCCTTGAGTGTATGATGTAACTCAGGACTGCTGGAGAATAATTCAGTACTAGACAGTTGCAGAGAAGCTAGCTGGGGGAAATTTTCCCCTTCTATTTAATGTTAGAAAAGCAAGTACTATGACATAAGCTCCAGATAGAGGAAATATTATTCTACTTACCTCCAAAACTAAGTAAGTACTTGTCTGTTTTAAAGGTCAATCTTGTGGGAGTTGCCTTGATAAAAAGCATGCAGTGTGGTCCTTGCAGCTAATTAAAATCAGCAAATAGAATGAACAAAGAAGCAACCCTCATAGGTAATGTCTCCCACACACTCCTAGATGTACTATTTAGATCATAGGCTAAACTACAGTAACGAAGAGTCCCTGGGTGGTACAAATAGTTAAGGGCTGGATTACTAGCTGAACTGCACAATGGAGTCAACGAGGGTCGGAATCGACTAACAACAACAGTGAGAAGGATTTCTCCTTCATGCCCGGAGTTATATAAGCAGTCCATGAAGATTAGGGGGATTTACTCCATGAAGTTTTCCAAGGATTCAGGTTCCTTCTATCATGTTCTACCTTTTCCACAGTGATATCCCTATCCTTAAAGTTAAATCTGGCTCATCAGCACTATATTTGCTTTCTACCCTGCAGGAAGGAGAAAGAGAAAGTTAAGGGTTTACATTTTTAGGAATTTAATTTCAATCTACCATTGAACCTACTATTTCTACTCACCTTCCATTGTTCTGAATGTCGTCATATGGCCAAACCAAACTACAAGAAAGTTTGAGGAATATCACCTTGATGGGAGGAGGAGTTATATCACTAATGGTAGCAAGGGGAAAATTGATATCAAGACCACATGCCAACTTATTCAACAAATGTTGCTTGTTGAGAATATAGAGTTGGAAGCTATAATTACTGCCCTCATGGAGATCGCAGACTAGAAGAGGAGAAAAGCAAGTAAAGGCAATAAAGAAGATGGATAGGTGATGGGCTAAAGGAAACTTTACCTAAAGAAGATGAGAAAGTGATAAAAGAACAAGGGGTGGGATTCTAGAAAACACTGGATACCCTGATATCCTTCAGATCATTATTAGTCATTGAATAATTTTTCAGATAGGAAATGAGATTATTAAATATGCTTCTGGAGAGGGATAACTTTGGTGATCTTCCCCCTGAGGGAAGAACAATTCAGAGGATATGACATTGGAAACAAAGAAATTTGATTGAGATGAATTGTCTGACATTTAAAGACAGACTGCCTGACAATTACTGGATGTCAAAATGTCTCAACCCTTAATGTTTCATTATATAAGCAAATAAATTGTATGTGTGTCTCTCCCGTGCCCAGAATCATCTTCTTCAAGTATGTTTAAGGGGAAAGGATTAAGGGACAGTCTCAATTATACCAATGAGTCACTCACTCTGCCACTTTTTTCCCAAATGAAGTATGGATCCTACTGAAATGATATTGCCAGCACCATATAGCCCTGATCAGTCTGGGAAGAGTTCCACCCCTTACTTATGAAGTTTTTTTTTAATTCCCCACAACAGCAGACATGTTTCTAATGAAAATTTGGTGATATTTAGAATCACAATGCAGTGAATAAAAAATATTCTTACAACTACATGTTAAATATGTAACTACAAAGGCCAAGAAAAAATTTGAGATAATGTTAAATCCTTTGCAGGAGACTTTTAAAGACCTCCACCAGTTCCTGTTTATCTTTTTCTCCTCAGAGTTTTACACCAGCTTTAACCCCTTTAGTAAAACCTCACTCCTACCAACTAACAAGCTTTCCTTGAAGAAACCTCCTCCCAATATGAATATGTATCATATGTGAATACACAAAAATACATTTATTGGAGTCTTATTTATTCTTTCTAGAAGAATATCACCACAGAAAGATTTAGAAAGTTCGGTATGGATCTTGAGTCCTTTTCCAGGTCTCCATGTAAGTATGAGGAAAAAGTAAGGTCCGTCCCTATTCCTGTCATCTTCTTATCTTCACAATGTAAATCTTGAATAAAACACACATTCATACAAGTACACACACACACACATTTTCTAAAAGAGTCTAAATCCATAATAAGAAAAATGAATTTCTTTCCAAGCAACATAATCTGGAAAGGTTTCCCCCACTCACAATCTAGATAGCTTTTTATAACATCTTTGCAGACCAGTTTAGCTCCTCCAGACTAGACAGTAGGGTTTACGTCCTCATAAACAGGAAGTCATTAAGGTTTGTTGTTAGATGAAAGAGCCATCCACCTGTAGACTCCATTCTTCACAAAATACATGCAGAACCCTTGAAATTATCTTTATTAAAATAACTTCTTTTAGATAGTATTCTTTCCACTGTCAATAACACACACAAAAAAGACATCAAAATGACAGCACTAAACTCATTCCTATCAATAATTGTGCTGAATGTAAACAGACTAAATGCACCAATAAATAGACAGAGAGTGGCAGAATGAACAACAAACACGATCCATCTATATGCTGCCTACAAGAAACACACCTTAGACTCAAAGACACAAACAAACTAAAACTCAAAGGATGGAAAAAATATATCAAGCAAACAACGCTCTAAAAAGAGCAGGTGGAAATATTAATCTCTGACAAAATAGACTTTAAAGTAAAATCCACTACAAAGGATAAGGAAGGACACTATATAATGATTAAAGTGTCAATACACCAGGAGGACATAACTATAATAAATATTCACGCACCCAACGACAGGGCTCCAAAATACATAAAACAAACTCTAACACCATCGAAAAGAGAGTTAGACAGCTCCACAATAATAGTAGGAGACTTTAACACGAAACTTTCTGCGAAGGACAGAACATCCAGAAAGAAGTTCAACAAAGACACGGAAGATCAAAAAGCTACAATCAACCAACTTGATCTCATGGACATATACCAAACAATCCACCCAACAGCAGTCAAGTATAATTTCTTTTCCAATGCACATGGACGATTCTCCAGAACAGACCACATATTTGGCTATAAAGCAAGCCTCAACAGAATCCAAAGCACTGAAATATTACAAAGCATCTTTTCTGACCATAAAGTCATAAAAGCAGAAATCAATAACAGAAAAGGCAAGGGAAAAAAAAAATCAAACACATGTAAACTGAACAACATCTTCCTCAAAAACTACTGGGTTATACAAGAAATTAAGTTTGGGACACAGAAATTCATAGACTCAAATGAGACTGAAAACACATCCCACCAGAACCTTTGGGATACAGCAAAAGCAGTGCTCAGAGGTCAGTATATAGCAATAAATGCACATGTCCAAAAAGAAGAAAAGCCTGAAATCAAAATATTAACCCTACAACTTGAAGAAGTAGAAAGAGAACAGCAAAAGAATCCCTTGGGCACCAGAAGAAAGGAAATAATAAGAATTAGAACAGAATTAAATGAAATAGAGAATAGAAAAACAATTGAAAGAGAACAAGACCAAAAGCTGGTTCTTTGAAAAGATCAACAAAATTGATAAATCATTGGCCAAACTGACAAAAGAAAAACAGAAGAGGAAACAAATAACCCATATAAGAAATGAGTTGGGTGATATCACAACAGACCAAACTGAAATTAAAAGAACCTTAACAGAATACTATGAAAAATTGTACTACAATAAATTTGAAAACCTAGAAGAAATGGACAAATTTCTAGAAACTCACTACCTACCTAAACTAACACAAGCAGAGGTAAAACAACTAAATAAACACATAACAAAAGAAGAGATTGAAAAGGTAACTAAAAAACTCCCAACAAAAAAAAACCTAGCCCGGATGGTTTCACTGGAGAATTCTACCAAACTTTCAGAGAAGAGTTAACACCACTACTACTAAAGGTATTTCAGAGCATAGAAAAGGATGGAATACTCCCAAGCTCATTCTATGAGGCCAGCATAACCCTGACACCAAAACCAGGTAAAGACACCACAAAAAAGAAAATTACAGACCAATATCCCTCATGAACATTGATGCAAAAATCCTCCACAAAATTTTAGTCAATAGAATTCAGCAACATATCAAAAAAATAATTCACCAACATCAAGTGGGATTCATACCAGGTATGCAGAGATGGTTCAACATTAGAAAAACAATCAATGTAATTCATCACATTAATAAAACAAAAGAACCACATGATCTTATCAATTGATACAGAAAAGGCATTTGACAAAGTCCAACACCCATTCATGACAAAAAGTCCCAACAAAATAGGAATAGAAAAGAAATTCCTCAATATAATTAAGGACATTTATACAAAACCAACAGCCAACATCATCCTAAATGGAGAGAGTTTGAAAGCATTCCCCTTGAGAATGGGAACCAGACAAGGATGCCCTTTATCACCACTCTTATTTAACATTGTGAGCTGGAGATCCTATCCAGAGCAATTAGTCTAGAAAAAGAAATAAAGGGCATCCAAATTGATAAGGAAGAAGTCAAAGTATCTCTATTTGCAGATGATATGATCTTATACCAGAAAACCCCCAAAGAAACCACAAGAAAACTACTGGAACTAATAGAAGATTTCAGCAAAATATCAGGATACAAGATAAACATACAAAAATCAGTTGGATTCCTCTACACCAACAAAGAGAACTTCCAAGAGGAAATCACCAAATCAATATCATTTATAACAGCTCCCAAGAAGATGAAATACTTAGGAATAAATCTAACCAGAGACATAAAAGACCTATACAATGAAAACTACAAGGCACTACTGCAAGAAAACAAAAGAGACCTGCATACGTGGAAAAACATACGTTGCTCATGGATAGGAAGACTCAACATTGTGAAAATGTCAATTCTACCCAAAGCAATCTACAGATACAATGCAATCCTGGTCCAAATTCCAATGGAATTTTTTAATGAGATGGAGAAACAAATCACCAACTTCATACTGAAAGGGAAGAGGCCCCAGGTAAGTAAAGCATTACTGAAGAAGAAGAACAAAGTGGGAGGCCTCACACTACCTGATTTTAGAAACTATTATACCACCACGGTACTCCAAACAACCTGGTACTGGTTCAACAATAGATACATAGACTAATGGAACATAATTGAGAATCCAGACATAAATTCATCCACCTAAGAGCAGCTGATATTTAACAAAGCCCAAAGTCCCTAAATTGGGGAAAAGACAGTCTAACAAATGGTGCCGGCATAACTGAATATCCATCTGCAAAAAAATGAAACAAGACCCATACCTCACACTATGCACAAAAATTAACTCAAAATCAATCATAGACCTAAATATAAAATCAGAAACAATAAAGATTATGGAAGAAAAAATTGGGACAATGCTAGGAGCCCTAATATATGGCATAAACAGAATACAAACCATAAGTAACAATGCACGAACACCAGACGAGAGACTGGATAATTGGGAGCTCCTAAAAAATCAAACACTTATGCTCATCAAAAGACTTCGCCAGAAGAGTAAAAAGACAACCTACAGACTGGAAAAATTTTTTTGGCTACAACAAATCCGATCAGCATCTAATCTCTAAAATCTACAAGATACTGCAAAACCTCAACAACAAAAAGACAAATAACCCAATTAAACAGGCAAAGGATATGAACAGGCACTTAGCCAAAGAAAATATTCAGGCGGCTAACCGACACATGAAGAAATGCTCACCATCATTAGCCATTAGAGAAATGCAAATCAAAACTACAATGAGATACCATCTCAACCCAACAAGGCTAGCATTAATCCAAAAAACACAAAATAATAAATGTTGGAGA